>NW_009212338.1:25411-87143 GCF_000690835.1 Fulmarus glacialis
CGCTCCCGCCCGGCCCCCCCCGCCCTCGCCGCGGGCCGTGCCCGAGCCCTCCCAGGGCGGTGATGGATACGCCGCGGGGAGCAACGGGGGGCTGCGTCTCCCTCCGCGCCTCTGCCCGCCAGCTGCACCGTGACTCAGCTCCATGAACCGAGGGGTTGTTCCAGCTGTGGGGACCTCCCGGCTCTTCCCAGGGCTCCCCTCCATCATGGCACGGCACGAGCACCGGAGAGCCCCGGCTTGTATACCTGCACAGCCTCGGCAGACCTGTTTGAAAGGTGGCCTAGGCTAAGCCGCAGGTGCTGGCTGCACGGTGCTATCAGAGAGCGGCTGTCCTTGCCCGGCCCTTGGTCCCCGGCAAATCGCCGTCCCGTCTGTAATGTAATATCCATTACAATATTACCACTGGGCACGCTCACAACAAGACGGAGTTTAATAGCTCCAGTCATTTGTCTTTCACAGCAAGCTGCACATCCGAAACAGGGTGATTAGAGCAGGGCCGAGCGTAACCGAGGGCCGGGGAAGGGTTGCCTTGTTTCAGAGGACGCCCACATAAAAGGGAGCTTTTACAATGCGAATACAGTAACATTTGCACGGCCATGCTTAATCTGACAGTTATTTATTGCGCTGGGTTAGATAAAAACCTCCATGCAGAAAGGAATCGAGGCCTGAACCCAGTATGTGCCAAGATGCACAGATGGCCCTTTTCTCCAGCACGCGGGCTTGAGAAGCGCAGGGGAGACCTTCAGCGCCCGCGGGACTGCAGAGCCCACGCCTGCTCCATGCCTGCTCCATACCTGCTCCCCATGTCTGGCACCTGCAGCCTCACCCCGATGGGCAAACGGGACGGGGCACCGAAAAGGTGGCAGAGAGGAGACCAGGAATTGCCAGTCTACAGCAACGGGATCAGCCTGGGAGCCCTCGGAGAGAGCCGGGGAGTGGATGTGAGCAGTAAATGACGGAGCTGGGGAGCGAGCTGCAGCAAAACACATGTGTGTCTCCACCTGGATAATGCAACCTCCCTTAAACGCATTCTCCAGTGTGGATCGCATAACCAAGAGCTGGAGGTGGCAAAAGACTTCAGATGACTGGAAAATAGCCGTGGAGGCAGTTGTGCTGGGAGGTGGGGTCTAGAGCCGTTACTGAACTTGAATTCAATTAATCTGCACATATTTTTTATAGAAGAAATTTCCCTATGATCTTTTTGAAAGGAGACATTTGAGTTTTCAGTTGGAAACAATGTTTTTCTGTAAGAGTTCCCATAACATTCAATGGGCTATCCCCATTGCCCATAGCCTAAAGACAGCTCTGGCTGTTTTCTTTAATTTTCTCAGAAAATGGAAACTTTTAATTTTTGCGCAGCACAAAATAATTATTTTTGAGCTAGTGAACTGGTGTCCCAATTACTTAGATAGCTGTTAAAGCCCAGCTGGGGCTGAGGTACAGTTTTGGAAAGTGAGTGTTGGTCCTCATAGGGTTGCGGGAAGAGAGATTAATCCTTCTACTAGAGGAAGAAAGAGGACAGTGGAACATAAAATTGGCAGGAGACTTTAAAACACTCAAAGGATTTCATATATCTAATTTCATATACATGCTTCTCATTTACACAGGGGCTTATCAAAAGCCCATATCTGAAAAATAAGCAGAGGCACTTCCCTTTGAAGAACAGCGGTGGAGAGAGCTTCAATGTTTCTTGACCAGAAACTGCCATCGCTTGGACCGAGGCATGTTCCAGTCAAGGGCTCTGCTTGTGTTGCAGAGAGAGGCACGGACAACACCGAAGGTGGTACTCACCCTGGCGTCGGTGGTCTCGGCCCTCACGTGAGCCAACCAACCTGCCTCCGACTCTGCTGCTCTTCTAGGCGTGTGTGGGGGCCAAGGGAGGTGAAATTTCTGCATCTGGATAGCTGAACTAGTCAGATTAACACCTTCATTAGCAAGACATGGTGTTTTGAGATTAATCCCTGAAAAACAAAATTCCTGTTCCGAAGAGGTTAGTCATTTAAACTTCTCTAAGAAACCAAGTCACAGGCAAGAGTAACTAAAGCTGCGAAACAGGTAACGAATGTGAAAGACGCGACAATGTGAAAGGTAGAGGATAACCAGCAGGTGGAATTAGCCATGAACATTTGGCTCTCTTCCTTCTCCACAGGCAATTGCATACACACAGTAACATTTGGCAAGCCCAAATGCTGATGCTAAATGACATACCAGATGTTCCTGGCGGCCCACGAAGACTCTCTTCAGCCCTTATTGCCAACACAGCAAGCGGTTCTCCTTCTGCAGTGTCCCAGGCAATGGTACCTAATCGATACGTTGAGAGGTTTCATGGCTTTTCGTCCATAAAGACAAAGTTCTTCCCCTCCGATAGCCCATGCCCAAAGTGGTATTCACTGATGTGTGTGATTGTTCTCTTTGCGGATCTCAGTCTGCATTTTTTGCAAGTAAACCTCATGTTTAAACACAGACAATAAGCTTACCACATGGACAACTAAGCTTTGAATAAAATGTAGTTATTCTGCCAATATCTGACATCAGATAAACTCAGTTTGTTTGATCCAGTTTTGCGTGAAAAACATACCAAACAGCCAGCTTTGCATGAAGTTTGCAAAACCAACATTAGCAAGCCTGTGTTTGCCCCAAAGCTTCCGGGGCCTTCGGGATCACAAGTACAGTGTTTTGAGACAGGGAGTTATGCAAGTGTGTAGTATGCAAGAAACTACCAGGAGGGAATGAGGGTCTCCAGGCTGTATTTCCACAACAAAATTTCTTACTCGTAACAATAACATAAGCCTCCCTGATTCAGCATGTTGTTGCTCAAACACATGGTTTGCTTCTCTTGTTAGATGGAGCAAACCACATACAGTGTCATCTCAAAGCCACAGGAGAATAATATGGTTGTCCCAGATTTATCTTAGTAAGATTGCATATTGCCTGAGTACTAAACTTGCAGGGGAGGACCGTATATATAATCGTATATTGTAACATATAGCTATACTGTGGGCCTCATGTTGTTTAATTAAAAAAAACATCTGTCAAACTCCATTTAGCCCAAAAGGGGGAAGAAGAAAAGAAAGAAAAAATGTTCAGTCTATTGTATTTTCAAAGCATTTACCCTTTCAAAACTGAATGTCATGGGCAGGGAATGTTTCCAGCGATCAATACTTGGATGGGAGGAAGCTTTCCAGCACTGCTGAGTGGCTTTCACAGCAGCTGTGATCAAGATGGTTTGGAGGGTTTGTTGTTGTGTTTTTTCATTTTATTTCCTTGCTCTGTAATACTCGTTGATTTAAATATTAATATAGACCTGATGTTCATCTTGTCTTTGTAATATTTTGCACAGAATGAGTTTTTCTCCCAACAGAATGAACAGCGCATGAGAATGCAGAAGGGGATGTCCTGACTGTTACTGGTTTCCGTATAATTAACAAAAAAGGTAAGGACAATAAACAGTTTGCCTGGGAGTAAGTCTCAGCTCACTCATGTCAAAAGGACCGTTTAGCAACCCGCTCAATCTGGAAAAGGGGTTCAGATGGCGGATGGATAGAGTGTGCCTCCCAGGAGCCCGGGAAGGCGGCGCTGGGCCCCAAAGCGCCTGCTGCTGCTCGGCAGGGACGGGTCCAGCCCAGGGCTCGCAGGTGGCTGAAGCAGCAGCAGGGTCAGCTCAGGCCAAGCCTGTGAGAACTGCCGGAGGCTGCTGAGGCTGGTGGCACGACCTGGCCGCCCCACGCGAGGCCCGGCATCCCTCGGTGGCGGCTGGGGGCACAGCCACTGCCGCATCGTGTGCTTGGGCTGGCCTGGAGCTGCAGCCGATGCATTTCCCAACCGAGCTCCAGCGCCTAGGAGGTAGGTACCGTGAGTGTAAAAGGCGCTCATTGGCAAGTCTTCTGGAAAGACACGGAGTGGCTTCCTGCTAGCTGCTCTTGATCTGACCATACTGTTGTTGTTCTGATGAGATTTCCACACTGATGCTTCGTTTATGCTGAATACAAACAGTGGCACACAATGTGTGGTCCAAGGAGATCTGAGCAAGTGAGCGCTGAACCAAATCTGGGACGGATTAGGGCCTGTTATGGGATGTACATTGATGTTACATTTGTGTTGCAGCGCTGTAACATTTGAATCATGATGTCGTGATATGCAAGATAAAGGCTGGGGGGCCCCTTTATAGTAAGATCTTTATGGCTCTGGCACTGCACAGTGCAAAGCTGCAGAGATGAGAGGGAGCTGTGAGCGGGAAAGAAAAGCCATTAAATGAAAGCCCTTAGACTGGTGTTTGACATGAAAGACTCGTCAGATTGTGTCACGTATTTGTAAGGGAATTAGAGATGGGCTTGAACCACAACTCCCAGTTCCAAATACCTTCACTCGCAGCAATATGGAGCCAGATTTATCGGTTAAACACGGTTCTGCTTGGGCTTTTCCTCCTTTTCCTCTGTTTTGGCCTTGTGGAAAGCCTGCACTCTCTGAACAGCAGTAAGGGAATCGGGTCTTAGCACAAAGGGCTGCAAATTCCCCGCTGGGGTTGAGCGGAGGTTTGCTGAGGGGCGGCCCGTGGCCCTGAGGGCAACCAGGGAATGGCTCCCAGTGCTGCAGCGGGGGCAAACAGGGGTGAGTTGAGGTTGTTCGCCTCTTACTGCCAGGCTCACCAACCGCAGCCCTAGGTTTACACACTTGCCGATTCCTCACAGTTGCCGATTCCTCCTGTGCCCCTGCCTGGATGCCAAAGCTAGCACCAGCTCGGGTGATCCAGAAGGATGTGGTCTCTTCTTGAGCTGTCCTGGTGCGAGCTGACAGCAGCTCCCTGTGTGTCGCTGGATCTACCTTGGTACCAACTAGGTATAAAAAATGTGCAGCAAATCTGGGCTTAAAAACCCAAATCCACAAATGTAATCATTTGCCAAAATTCAAGAAATTGTGGTTTTGAATTTGTATTTTAGAAAAAACTACGAATGAGAAAGAGATAATTTGGAAAGTTTACTGTACTGGACTGTAATTATTTTTGCTTTTAATTTCTAACAGCTGTTATTTTCCTTGGGTTTATTCTGCCACTTATTCCCATGGTGGGACTGAAATTGTGTGGGGTTGATTTTTTATGATGACTGTGCCGCAGTGACTGCGGCTGCATTGCAGCGCTGTACATTAGCACAGTAGCAGCAACACTAGTTATGGGTGATCCCTGCTTGACATGCATTTGTTTTAAAGCAAAAGAGCAAAGTCCAGAAGACTTTTGTGCATCCCTGAGTGAACTGCTGATAACCAATCTAACAACGTTATTATTTGTACTTCAGCTGCATTTAGAGACCAAGTCAAGGGTCAGGTCAGAGAGTACTAATCAGGATACGGACATGGAACAAAGACAGCCCTTCCTCTTGGCAGTTTGCACTCCAGAGGCTGCCTCTTGGGTGAGCTGGAATAGCTCTGTAGGCCCATGGGTTTCAGCAAAGTGGTGCTGATTTGCTGTGGCTGAAGGTCTGGCTGTTGGAAACCATCAGGCGGATAAAGCACACAGACACGCACGATGTGGCAGACGTGGGCTGGGAGGGTGAGACAGCAGTGCTGAGCAGAATGGCACACTGTCCAGCTTGCTGCTCGCTTGGCCAACACCAAGTGGTGTTAAATGGGTCATTGCTTTTCTTGACTACACGAAATGCCCTTATCTCATGTGCAGGCATGTCTGGAGGACTCTCGTCCTGGGGAGACTCAGCTTTGGGAATCAGCAGGGATCTTCTAACACTCCGTTGTGCACCCTCTGGTGTTGTCATCCGTGCCAGCTCAGAGTGGCTAAGTGGGATGTACATAAAATGCTACTGGTCCAAAGTGCTGTTTGAGTTTAGTAATGTTTGCTGCCCCTTTGAGCAGGTGTAAATAACTGTGTAACGCACAGTGTAAAGGAGAGCTAGCTTCACATGGGGTGCTTTGACTTCTTTGCTGGACACAGTTCGGTTTCTCTGGCTTCTGATCCTTTGACAGAGTCCATCAATGTCTGAAGTGGAATCACTACTTTTGAAAACGTTCAGAAAAAAATACACATCCTTGCTATGCGTAGTGCTCAGCCAACTCGCTACCTAGGAAGCTGCCTGATCCTTCACACCAGCCAGCGAGCTGCCCTGCCTGCCTGCTGGCTGCCCTGCTACCCTGGCAAGTGGTCATCTAACCAGCCCTGCCTCACTCTGCGCTAAGTGCCTTCACCCTGTTCTTACAAAGACCTCACAGCATTTTATTACTGATCTCCCACTGTCCTCTGTCACTCCATTGCAGCACCTCAATGCTTCCCACTGCATTTCCATTGCTCTCGGTTATTATCGCTGTGCAGGTTCTTCGTTTCTCTCTCCGGTTGAGTCAGTGTTTCCCTGCACTACTTGATGCTCTTCTCTCTACCTTCCGCTCACTTTTGCCCTGTTTTCCTCCTCCCCCCATCTTACATGAAACATTTCCTGATCCATTGCTTTGCGTTCCCTATTGTGCTCCATCCCGTGACTCACTGCACAGGAAAGCTCGGTTGTTTGCTTGGGATGTTCTGGAGGGCAGGGGTTGAGGTCTGGGAGGGCAGTAAGAAAGGTTCCCAGAGGTTTTGAGGGAGACGAGATCCATGTCCACTTTCAAACCTTGCCAGCTGATGCTCTTAAATGCAGTCTGTTGCTCCCACTAGTTTTCTATTCCTGGTGTTCTCCCAGGAGTGGGACCATCCTGCCCCTTGACTCCTCCGGGAAGAGGCCTCGAGCATGGCACAACTGATGAAGAAGGCTCAGGTTTAGCTTTCCCTTTTCAACCTCTTGTCTTTCCTAATCCGTAAAATACCTTCAGATGGGAATTTTCCCATCCCTGTAGCTGTGCGACACTGTGACCATGGTGGTGGCAGGGAGGAAGGGGGAGGCTCTCATTTCATTTGCTCATGATCGGTTACAATGCTGATGGTGGTAGTGGGAAGTCTGGGTATAAATCCCTAATTTGTCCAGTCGGGAGTGATATAAGAGAAAAAAGTTTGCCCAGACCCTGCAGCACAGGAATTTGAATGTGGGTTTCTGCAGCTCTGACCAGACCCTTCCCTATTCCTGCTCCTGCAGACACTTGGGAAAGATATTGCTCTTGTTCCAGGGCAGATGGAAGACAAGTCTTTGAAGCTGGCATGAAACAGTTCACTCTAGCCATTAATGAGCAGGGGCTTGACTGTACCTGGTAAGAGTAGCTTTTATATGTGCTGGGAACTGCAGCCCTGCTGTCAGAAGGGCCCTGAGCAGCACCTGGGGGCTCAGTTCTCTGCTCTGCATCCTGCAGGAGAGGGATGACTGACTTTCCTGAATTCAGCCTATTCTGGTGGCTTCAAGGTTGCAGAGTTCCCACATGCCTTGCTATTTCTCCCCTGGAGAGGAAGGGGTGTCTTGAACAGAGCAGGGAGAAAACGAAGGGCTTCAAAAATAAAAAGTTGTGACAACTCTATTCAGAAACATGGAGGCAGGGGAAGCGTGTTTCCGTGCATTGCCCAACTTCCCAATTCGGGCAGTTCCTTTTGGCAAGCCCCGGGGCGGATGGAAATTGGCAGCGCTTTGTGTGTCAGCAGCCCACGGCACCCTCCCCTCCGTGACCTCTTCCTCCTCCGTACTGTACACCGAGCCACGGGGACAGCAGGAGCTGGAGACCGGGCTGCCCTGGGACTTTTCCAATTCATAAAAATGCGCTGCTGCCGTCTGGATGAAGGAGGGGAAGGAGGTCCAGGAAAGGGAGGGAATCCCCTGGACTCAGCAAGTTCCTGCTCGTGCTCCTGTCATCCATGGCAGCAGTCCTCTTGTCTTCAGTGAGAGTTACATTAATCGCTTTGTCCACAGCTCCGAGCTGCTTGCTGGGCACTGCAACACCAGACCTGAGATCCTGAAGGTTCAGAGCGAAACTCTGCCCTCTTGTCCTGGTAGTGAAACTTCCATTATTTGCGTTGCGTTGCAGACAGCCGTACAGGTGGCCCTGGCCCCATGTTGCACAATGCTGTGCAAAGGACAGGAGCTCATTCCTGCCCCAAGGAGTTTCTAGTGGAAACATCAGAGGTTGTATTTTATGGAGAGGTGAGACTGAAAGGAGCAGAGAGAAAAGTGGTGACCTCCTTGCAGTCACATTTTGAGGTGAACTCCTCAGGGGTTGTCTTAACCTAGGAGGTGCCTGTGAAACAACAGTGCGTGGGAAGGCTATGGGGATAAGGTTGGGATATGGCTGTAAGAAGTGGAACTGCTGGAGAAACTGACTTTCTTGTTTCAAGTGTGTCAAATTCAACTATCAAGGAAAAAACTTCAGGAGGCACCCTCACCTCCTCCCCCACTCCAAAAAAAAAAAAAAAAAGGACAAAAAACCCCAAAAGACATTTGCCTTGTACAGGAGGAAAAAGTAACCTCCGGATGGCACAGCAGGCTGAGTGTGCCCCCAGGCTTTCTGCATCTACCAAGCACCACCACAGGTAGCTGCAAGGTGTCCTACCAACAGCACCCACCACTGCCTTGAAGGCACAAGTTTTCACAGGTAGTGCTTCCTTGTAGTTTGAAAGGTGAATAATCATCTCTAACTGGAATTCGTGCATGTGTGAGGGTTGGTGGTAAGGCAAGGATGAAAAGCTGGGAGATGCATGGAATATTCTTCTGGGAAAAGAGCTGTGCCATATCCCATGGGTAGCCATTGCAAGCCACCATCAGCCTTGGCTAGAGCACATTGATAATACGAGCTCCCATAGGTATATGTGTCTATTTTAAATGGACCATTCAGAAATGGCCCATTCAGAGCCAACAACCATCTCAGAAAATGTCCCAGAGGCACCTTGGGGACACGGAAGTATAAATACATCTGTGTTTTAAAAGTAAGAAACAGTGGTGTTCAGGGCAAGGTCATCCTGTGGAGCTGTGCCTTGTTCTGGGGAACATCCCTCTGACCCGTGTTGTGTCTATAGCGCAGAGAAACTGGAGCCGGGCTCAGGGAGTGCTAGGGCAGCACCCGAGCAGGACTCAGGCTCTCCGAAGCATGGCACTGCACCGCGACAGGGCACCGTCCCTGGCAGCCGCAGAGCCCAACACGTAAACTCCAAGGGAGGTCTCTGCAGAAGTGGGAATGAACCCAGTAGCTCTGAGGCGGGATCAAACAGCTAAATTTGCTCTCTTGCTGAGTAAAGCAGCACTCAGAGGAGCTGCACATCTTTTTCTGCTGGTTGGGTAGTAGGACTGGGAAAGGAACAAAAAGTTTTCCTGGAGAAGTAAAACTGGATCGTCCCAAGCTGCCAATTATACTCTGGAATTTGGTACCATTTGATCCCTGCACTTGACTTAAACATACACCCTTTGATCATATGAATATTCTTCAGGCAAAGCAATGGTATTCATTTTAGGGTTTGGGTTTTTTTTTTGTTTTAATCAGTCTGTCAGACTGATGTGCAGATTAAATACAGATGCTCGCATGGTTTTCTGTGCGACTTTTAGAGCAGAAAGACTATTATATTTACAGCACTTTCTTTTGAGAGAGTCGACACTCCCAGTCTATTTGAAATCCAAGGGTACGAGGCTCTCTGTAAGCGTGCCTGATGTTCAGAACAGGAGCGATTGCTAAATCGCCGCAGCCAGGCAGAAGCTGGGCACCAACAGACACTATTTTAGTCTCTCCGATGCACTCTGCCAAGCACTTAGCCTCCCTGCCATGGCAGTTCTGGGTCCTTCCTGAGCCGAGACCCACACTCATGTCCATAAATACACACCAATGTGCCTGTGCCTGACAAGTGCCCGCGGGAAGCTGTCGTCGCCGAGTCTCAGTTCCCAATGAGTTCTCAGTAGTCTCAGCAAGCAGAGCCATGTTCTGGAGATGAAAGGCTGGTGCATGCTGCACTGCAAATGATGGGCCCTGCGAGCTGTGCTTTCCCAGTTGAAGCACCCAAATGGGAAGGTAGTGTGCCTTGGTGGGCAGGATGGGAAATCTTTAACCCATCTTCCAAACTGATCCACTCTGTGACCCTGCACCCTTCGTGCCTTGGTTCCTACCACCTTAACTGAAGTTACTCCACGTGTGCTGTGATGCTGACTCCTGTGATGCTCTTGCACCGCTTGCCAGTCCCTTGGCCACCCCGGTGAGGGTGGCTGCAGGCAGGATTCCCAGGAATAAGAAATTTCCTCACTTGGCATATTCTGCCCCAAGCTGTGCTCTGACACCAAGGAGGACCCAAACCTCGCTCTTCGATCACCAGTAAGAGCTGTATGAGCTGCTTTGCCTGTACAATGGGGAGTTGCAGCCCTGCTTATCCTGTGGCTGTTGCTACAAGCTGGTTCCCTCTGACCTCCTGCATTGCACCCTGATCCTGCAGGGCTCACAAGGCATCGCTAGTTGTCTTGGCTGACCCACTCTGCTTTGCACTGCAGTGTAAATCCCCAGACAATAAAAAGTTGATGTGTCCAAGGAAAACAGAGACAGCAACATTTACGTGCTTTGAGCAGCTACAGATATACTGTGCCATACAGGAGTTAAGTATCTTTATGAGAAGATCGACTTGGCTTTCCATCGTTGCTTAGAGGTTCCCTCCAGGTCAGTGTATCAAGCAGCTCCTGAGGAACCACTCCAGTCTCATGGTCTGTGTGCTGGAAGTGATCTCAACAGGGTACTTGCTGCTGCACAGCAGACCTTTCTCCAGACTCTCTGCAGTGGTGTTTAAGACCCTCACATTTCAGTAGCTAGTTAGCTGGCTAGATGGATAGTTACTTAATCTCAAACTAAGGAGACAGCACAATCAGATACAGAAGATAGTGGATCTCATAAAATGAGAAACAGCAATCCTGCTACAGTGGTAGGGAATTTTGAGCAGTCCCTCTCCTGTCGATAGGTGGACCCTAGGTACTGTTTATGACTACAGGAGAGTCCTGCCCACCACTCTTCCCTGGCACCCCCCCATTCCCAGATGCTCTGTGGGGTAAGGAGCCACCCCCCTCCTCTTTAATCTCTTCAGCAAGAGCATTGTTCATTGTGAAGGTGGTAAAACTGGGCTTAGCATGTACATGAAACCACGAGGGAGTCACCATTTCACAGAAGTTTAATCCCTACTGTATGACTGAGTATAGGGAAAAAAAGGGTCTGGGAGACAGATGCTTTTAAGGAGCAGCATCTGCCTTATAAATCTATAAAAGGCACCCAAATGTCCTTGGAAAATGTTCCCACTGCTCCTTAATCAGAACGTATTCTTTTTGAAGCCATCTGGGACAGGCATGTTGTCCATTTTAGCTCAGCCAAAGCAGAATTGTCATCGCTGTGGTTCAGTACGTTCCCTCTTCAGTGGCTTGTTTTGTACGTGGTGATGAATTAAAGAGTTGGTAAAAAATTTGGAGCAGTTCTGTCCAAATTCTGTAGAAGGAGATTATGTGGAAGAATAAAAACAAATGTCAAAATATTCCTGAGTTTTAAGTGATGCTGCTCTATTTATAGGGTAACATGTATTAACACCCTGTTCTACCCTTGCATGAGTTTTATCTTTTTGTCAATGCATTGATTATACTTGAGTTATGTTTTGGTTTACGCTATGAGCAGAATTCTTCCACCCTAGATTACTCCGCAAATTTATAATATGCTGAACAATTATAATCAGAAGTAGGAATGATGATACCCCTGCATAAACATTCAATTCTGTTCATGGAAAAAGTGTCAGTCACCTCAGTCACCGGGTCTTTGTGCTTTCTATCGTGTGGGACAGATTGGGCTTTGGCCTGGCTCAATAGTGCTCTTAGGGCTGCTTTAAGCTCTGATTTCTTTCCCTTTTCTTCTTGCAGATCTGGCTAACAGACTAGCCCTTATGCAGCAAGTTCGGGTCACGGCCCCTCCGTAGCAACACTTGAACGGGAGCAGAAGTGGCTTATGGCTTCCATAGCAGACCTATGCTGGTTGAGACTGGTCCTTGCACAGGTCCTTGCAGGAGACGCATTATCTCCTTTATGACCTTTGACCACTTTCAGAGACACGTGAAGAAGGCCTAGTGCATTGGGTCCAATGTCATTAGAATGAGGTATTAGAATTGTCCAAACTCAGGAATTTTATAGTTAGTCTTATGCCAGGAACTGCTTGCCTAGTAACACAGAGCTCTTCCCAAAGACTGAGAGGGGACTTTCCAGTTCACAAGCAGTTTCTTCAGCAATTCTTAAACCAATACATCTGAGTGACATGTCTGGGTACCGCCTGCATGAACACTCAGGGACATATCTCCCACGCACGCCCTAGCCTGCCTGGGTGGCCAACAAGCAATCCATGGCAGGGAGAGTCCAGGGAAGGATGTTGTCTCATATGGAGTGACCAGAGAACCTCTGTTACAACCCCAGCAAGTTAGAGATTTCACAAAATGGGACATTCCTTCAGAAAAGCAAAATCTGAGAAAACCAAGCACAGTGGGAAGTTCTCATCCAGTTACACCATCAACCAAAGGGGAAAAACAAAGTGGAGTGAGAAAAATGCTGAAAGAGTATCTTCTGGTGCGGTCCTGTCTCCTCACCACAGCCCTGCTGTTCTCTCCATAGCACCCATCCACGCCAATGTCTCACTGGATGCAATCCTTCAAAAACATTTTGAAGGCTTCTTCCGGGATATCCCTGCATCCGTCCCAAATTCAGATGAGCAGCTACAATCACCATCTCCCTTCCAAAACCAGGAATCGATTCCTTTTGGCAAACAGAAGTGAGCGTAAGTGACATGGTCTCCCAGGACCACATACTTTCCTTTCAGAGAGAATTCATTCTCATGTATCATTGAATTATTGCTGTTATGGCAGAACATCCAGAGGCAAGGAGAAGAGCGTGGCAGGTGTCAGACAGATGTACACAGTGATAAGTTGTCTATCCTGGGGTATTTATAATTGAAGCAGACAAATAACATACGAAGGGCAGAGGGAAATGTGAAGCAGGCAGTCTCGTACATAGACACATGCAGCTGTAAGAGGCCTGGCCCAAAGACATGCTTCTTATTCCATGAGAGATCTCATGATTTGGTGTTTCCTAGCCAAGGTAAATGAAAACATGAAGCTGAACATTTGTGAGCAAGCAAAGATAGGAAAAAATAACCAACTCCATTTGGGACCAATAGTTTCCTTACAACATTTGGTAATATTTTATTTTAATCAGCCTTTTTCCTTTCTGTAAATTTACCAGAATCTTGAACTCCAGATTTTTCACTTAAAATATACTAATTTCAAAAAATTTTCCCCTCAAAAATTTTGTTTTAGGCTATTTCATTGCAACTGTGTCATTCTGTGAACAGCTCTTGACAAACTGTGTTCTGGTGACAAATGTTTTGTCAAAAGACTACTAAGCAGCTCTGCTGTTTCCAAGGCTTTTCTTCTCTGCAAACATTAACTAAATGATGCTGCTTCCGTGAGCTGTAATACTCACCCTATGTAACCATCCCAAGAAGAGATTTGATGGAGCAAAAAGTTCAGTATAGAGATTGGAGTCTGGTCCAGTGTGGAGCTTAAAAGAACAGATCTAACTTTATCAGAAAGGGCAGATTGAAATCCAGTTCCTATTCCAACCCCTGTGTCACCTGCCTTTTCTATATCTTTCCTCCAAAACTGAAGGGCAGTTGCCAATACCATGGGATCCTGCTCCACCACTGGGAATATCAGCTGCTCCCATCCCATGTGTCATGGTTTAACCCCATCCGGCAACTAAGCCCCACACAGCCGCTTGCTCACTCGCCCCACGGTGGGATGGGGGAGAGAACCGGAAGGGTAAAAGTGAGAAAACTCGTGGGTTGAGATAAAGACAGTTTAAGAGGTAAAGCAAAAGCTGTGCACACAAGCAAAGCAAAACAAGGAATTCATTCGCTACTTCCCATCGGCAGGCAGGTGTTCAGCCATCCCCAGGAAAGCAGGGCTCCGTCATGCGTAACAGTTACTTGGGAAGACAAATGCCATCACTCCGAATGTCCCCCCCTTCCTTCTTCTTCCCCCAGCTTTATGTGCTGAGCATGGCGTCACATGGTACGGAATATCCCTTTGGCCAGTTGGGGTCAGCTGTCCCGGCTGTGTCCCCTCCCAACTCCTTGTGCACCCCCAGCCTCCTCGCTGGTGGGGTGGGGTGGGGTGAGGGGCAGAAAAGGCCTCGACTCTGCTCAGCAATAGCTAAAACATCCCTGAGTTATCAACACTGTGTTCAACACAAATCCAAAACACAGCCCCATACTAGCTACTATGAAGAAAATTAACTCTATCCCAGCCAAAACCAGCACACCATGATAGCAATGAAATGGTGATACTTTCAATGTGAAGAGCTTCTTGTTTTGGAGGTAAAGAGCAGCCACCCATTTGAGAATTGGCCATTTCTTCTCCTGTAGGGAAGACCATCTTTTCCATTAATGATTCGAGATCAGCTGTATGCAGTCACAGATCTGTCTGAGATATCTGTTTATTGTATTTTCACCAGACTTATGAGAGAATTTCCATGTCCAAGCTTTCAAAGGTCAGATACTGCATCTTTAGGACACTGATACCTTTGTTCTGCCCCAGGAGAGATATTTGGAGCAAATAGATTTTCTAAGCTTCATCAGACCTACTGCCAAAAGAGGTCTCCATATGAATGCTGTGATTTGAAAACTGACTTTTGTCTTTGGTTTGGTAGGATTTTGTCTGCCACATTGGATTCCATCAGCACATAATATCTCTGCACAATACAAGAAATTTTTCTAAGACGAGCTATGTCACATCAGTCAGAATTCCTCACCTGCATTTACTTTTAGAGGAGTGTAGGTTTACTACTGTGGCATTGTGTGGTCTGGTCTAAAATTAGTTTATCTCAACCGCAGAGAATTTGTCAAACTGCCTGCTACTGAGCAGTGCTGACTCCCTGAGTACAGGTAGTCTTGATTCAGTGAGCGTCTTACAGTTTGGGGTTTCGTAGGTGTGATGTCAGGGAAGAAAAAGGTTTTCTGTGCTTCCATCATAGCCAACCATAGCAAATTAATTGTGAGAATAAGAGTCTAAATTTACTTCATTTGTTTCCTCACACTCCTAGCTTTCCATCTTTCCATATTATCTAAAATATTTCTTTGATGTAGAGCTGCAAAAAATTGACAAATCTTCAGCCAATGGTTTAGATGATGGCTAATAAGGAAAAAATAAAAAGTATACTGTTATAATAACTGTCAATAGCATAAGCTACAAGCTCCTTAGTCATCTTCCTTCGGGCAGTCTGGAATGCAGCCAGAGCTGCTGGGTGAGACCTGGATGCTGATAAAATCTGTCTCTGAGGGGTGGCTCTGGGAAGGGGTGGGTGACTGGTCTAAGCGGCAGCTGGAGCAGGGCTTCCCGCCCTCCACCGAGCCCCACAGCCACACCCCACGGACGGGCACTGCTTCCTGCTGCCTTCCACGCTCCCTCCACGCCAGGCTCCAGCCCTGGTGGGTCTCTGGGAGACAGCCTGGAGTAATGCCACTCAAACGAAAATAAATCTACATTGCAAAAATTGCCTGTATTGTAAACTCAAAATAAAAACCATCAGTGTCAAAAAAAAAAAAAAGAAAGAAAAGAAAGAAAAAACGACGAGAAACAACCCCCCGTCCTACACAAATGCGTTGCTGGATGCAAACAGCTGAATGTTAGTCAACCCTTGACTGCACAAAGAGAGACTGGTTGTAAACAAAACGGAGGGAGCTGAGACGGAGCCTTCTAACGAAGGCTATTGAAGTTTGTGCTCCCTGTAACTTGAAAGCCGCAAACGCTGAAAGAGCCATCTGTATTAAACCATGGCTGGGATCATGTTCATTAGCTGGTTGGCTGTAAATATAGCCTCCCCCCAACACAAAAGGTAACGCATGTCAGCTCAAACCATCACCAGCAGGTTTGTGTAAATATTTACTGGGCTGTTCAGACTGCTGTAATTTGAGGCTGTTGATGTCTCACAAACAAGTTAGAAAATGAGCTGGCAAGTTCCCGAAAACAGTGTCAAAAGGCAGCTCCGGTACAGTAGAGGGAATGTGAGCTTTGTGCTGTTTTCTCTGAGGGCTGCAGGGCTTCCCAACTGCTCCAGCCTGGCTGGCTTTTGGCCTCCACGCAGTCAAAACTCAGATTTAAAGGTTTATTACCTTTTATGCATTATTTTTTCTTTAGACTCTAGGAGAATGTTTCTTGGGAGTTTTGGATGTTGGGACGATGATGAAAATTTTGCCAGAGTGAATTAATTTTTTATTCCTTCTTTCATAAGAATACACCAGAGCATAAAACCACCTGTAAGAGGGCTGTAGGATCACAGGTGGTCCACCCACCTGCATGAAACTGCTAGCCCTATCCCTTGTGGATCATGGGGAGACGTTGGGGTAACCTCCATATAGCTGAACAACCCCTGCATTGCTCTTTTGGACTCAGGATGCCCGCACCAGATATCCAAGTCTATTGGAGAGCCCAGAGTAAACTGACTGAATATGGTGCGTTATGTCTCTGCTAGTCCCAAGGTTGGGAGAGCAGAGAGCCACGGCCTGTGCCTGCTCCAGCAGGCAGGGGCAGGGCTCGGGTAGAAGCTCTGACTCCATGGCTGCCCACACACTTTCCACCTGTGCAAGCTACCAGTCTCCCAGGATGATATCTAACAGAGGTTGTTCCCAGGGGGTAGTTTGGATGTGGCCACCCATCCAAAGTGGGGAGTGGGAGACGGTCCAGAAATTTCAGCAGTTCGGCCATGGAGATGTGCCTCAGGGCTAGAGAACAGTCCCTGGTCTGTTTTACGCTGTGGAGTGGATGTAGCTACAGCAGTCACCTTTCCCTAGTCTCTTGGGGTGGAAGAAATCCCCTATTCACAGAAAAACCCCACAAATTCAGGAAAGATCATCCTTCCTTTACTCTCATGCTGTATGTGATGCCCAGGTGTAATTTTAAAGAGCCGCACAGGGAGAATTGTCTGAGTAACCATTTTTGGGCACTTCCATTTTTAAAGCATGCTTGTCCTCAGAGTCCTTTTTTCTTGTCCTTCCAGTGAAGACAGCAGGGAGAGTTTAGGGACCAGAGGTGGCCTGCGAGTCCAGGGATAAGTACACAGAGAAATACTCCTTGGGACCAAAGGGCTGGGAAAGTCGGTGCATTCAGCATGTGCTCTGTGCCCGCAGTCCTGCTCAGCCCCGGAGACACTGGCTGGGAAATGCCACATTTCTCTCTTGCCTGGAGAGTGCCGTTGCCCAAATGGGCTGCAGGCATGTTGACGAGGAGGGGGTTTTGCTAGCTGGGATCTGTTGTCCTCTTTGCTGGAAATCAGCCCCATGAAAATGAGCGCTTGGCATCTGAGTGGCATTTACTGCCTTTAAACCACTGGTGATGGGAATCCCTGACTGGTGCAAAACTGTTGAGGCAGGTTTTACAGAAACGGTGCTGCCCTCCTTGAGGGTACAGGTGTGTGCAGCAATGCGAGGGGGGGTCTGGTGCATAGCACACGCCCATCTCCTCCCTGGGACACGGCTGGGTACGTGTGGCTACCACAGGGGCTCCAGCCAGCTGGGCTGCTGCTGTGCATTGCCTTTTCTCCAGGAGCAGGGGAAAAGCATGGCTGGCTGAGAGCCGCGGCACCCCTCCATCCCCAGCTGTGCCCAGCCCAGCTCAGGGGCCATCAACATTGTTTCTGGGCATGTGGCAAGAAGCAACTGAGCAACAAAATGACTACAGCTTCATAGCCAGGTGTATTATTGTTTTATACGTGCTCCCCCTGAACTATTATGTGCTGACTGCTGCAGGGCCTTCTTCTCAGCTCTTCAGATGGTGCAAGTCAATGAGATTTCATTTCCATCAATGGAGTGCCCCTGACTTACACAACTTCATGGTTTAGTCTAGGAGACTTCACATGATAGACCTCAGGGTCTGATCCTGTGATCTCAGTGTCTTATAATGTGACTCGTGCACTAAAAGCAGCCCTTTGAGAAGCCAGCTGTGTAACACCCAGATTGTGAGTCATTTCGTTTGTTTGGTGACAGGGGACAAGTTTTACAGCCTCCACACATAATTCAGTATTTCAGGTAATTTCCATCTGAGGTGGGGCTCTGTCACTCAGAAATCAGTCCGTCTAAATAAAAAACATCAACGCCGCTGTCCTCCATTTCTTTCCTGTGTTTTAAGTACATGGGCCAGACGTGTCCATCAAAGAGACCCGGTGGGTCAGGAACAGTGTAGTTACGTGTACTTCTCCTCCTTTTGCATTCATTGTATGGAACTGCCAAGTAGTAGCGTATGTCAAATAGGTCTATCAGTGGTTTGTAATTATAAAGCAGGAAGCCTTCAATGACCAATATATGGATATCCCCCCCAGAGAAATCTTTTGCGTATGTTGCCTGCATAAGCCAGCATGGTACCATCCTGTTATTCTGTGCTGTTATTTCAGGTGATGGAGTGGTGGCAATTGGAGAATTCATTACTAAAAATTCATCGACACCTCTTTCCCCCTCCTCCCCGGTTTCACATCTTCTGTTTGTACTTCCCTCGACTTGGAAAGCAGAGCTGTCTGAGGAAGCTTCTCCACTTTGCATTTACCCACGGAGACAGCTGACCCACAGAGCAGAATTCATGCTCCTGTCCAGCACATCCGAAACAGCCCCTTAAGCAAAGGGATTTCCTTCTGCCTTTGGGCCAGGTCAGACTTTGCTGTCAGGAGTGCCCGCAATGTAGCCTGTCATGGTCAACTAGTTCTTACCGTTTACGTAAATGCTCTCTGATGGAGATTGGTGCAATACATACCCGCACAGTGCTGTAGTGCAGATGGGCTTTTATGCTTCCTCTACAGGACTAGTTCTAGTCTCCTGTCCTGGTAATATCTGTGTTATTCATTTCCTGCAGTAACCAAAAGGGCAGAGACTGGTAGATCTAGCCATTTCATTTAACTCTGTGAGGAGGAAGACTTTTGATAAGGAGGACCTCGAGACTTCTGCTTTTGCTACTTTAAAAAGAGGTTTGCCATCCCAAATCCACACTGTGAGCACCGAAAGTCTGGGGTACATTTTGCGTGCTTTCCTCACTGAACAGGAGAGCCATCACCAAAGGCTGGGAGTGGGCACCTTCTGTTTACACGGTTGGCAGAGCTGGGATTTTGGTATCAATAGAATGCAAAGTATTCCACAGAGAAACATTATTTCCTCCTTCGAGATTACACAGTTACACCCAAATCTGCAGCAAAGCTGGGCAGAGTCACCAGGATACTTACTTATACTGTGCCTTAGTCACTGGAGCAGAAAGTCTCTCCTGGAAAAGGATTCAGCTGTGGGTGCTTCATCCTAACAAAGCCAGAGACTGCAGTCCTCTCACTTGCGTGATAAGACTGATGATGCCTCCCTTCTTTTCTAGACTTTCAGTCTTTCCACAGCCTCTGAAATTTGCTTCTGCTCCAGGATGCCAGGCCTAGCAAGAAGGTTGATTCGAATAGCATTTGATTTTTTAGTCATCCAGCCCTGGCTGCATAGCTGCTTTTAAAGGTATGACTCATATGAAATATTTGCTAGCATGCTGGTATCTTCAGTCAACCAGCTACCACTCACCTTCATTCCTTATGCCAAAAGGAAGTCCTGTTGCTTTGTATTTTTCTCCAGGGAATTGGAGAGGTTGCCTATAGGCCTCATTTTTAGAGTTGTTTTCTGTCCCGCCCATCTCCAGCTCTTACATTCATCAGTGTGTCCCAAGGACAGGGTGTGAAGACACTGTTCTATGGTACATTTCACATGGCAAAAAAATGGAACCACAACATGAATAGTGGTCTCTTCTGGCTTCTCAAAAGCAATTGCTGCTCTTTGTCAGCTGTTATGTTCCAGTTCAGAAGCAAGAACGAGGAGGTGGATGCACAAGCATCTGGAGGAAAGACAAGTGCAGGGAGTGGCTTTTAAAATTGCTTAAGAAAACATGAAACAAATCAGAGATGGACCAAATGACTCATTTAGTCTATCTTCCTGCTCATGCAGGTTCAGTCTTTGATTGCACCTTCTCCAGTGTTACATTAAAACCATTTTTAGATGATACTAAGCACGGTTCTTCCTCCACGCTTGCATTCCCACCTCCACCACAAAGCAGTGACACGTGTGAGTGGAGCATCTTGGATGCTCCTGGATGCAGCCTCTCTGCTGAAGGCTGCTGTTCCCCAGCAAGGGTCAGAGCTGGAAAATGTAGTGATGGGTAAGGGCTGAAGAGAGGCAGATTCGTGGGCTCTACCTGTGAGGCAGGTGGTGCAACTGGGCAGCCACAATGTTGCCAACAAGCAATGCAGGGAACAAGGCTCATGGCTCACATGGTGCCTGCTGGGTGGAGGGCCTGCCAAAGACGGAGATGTTTGGCTGCTCTTCACGCCTGCCAAGAGCCGGGGTCGGGATTTGGCACTCCGAGCTTGTGTCTCTCCTGTGGTAGAGAGCCAGGTTTGCTTTTTCCAGGAAAGCATTTGTTTTACTCTCAGAAGGTAGGTTGCCATGCAATAACTCCTAATGTATTGGAAAATAAAACATCTCATAAAGATGTTTTATTTATGGAACAGGTTGCCCAGAGAGGTTGTAGATGCCCTATCCCTAGAAACTTTCAAGGTCAGGCTGGACAGGGCTCTGAGCAACCTGAAGATGTCCCTACTCATTGCAGGGGGTTTGGACTAGATGACCTTTAAAGGTCCCTTCCAACCCAAACCATTCTATGATTCTATGATTCTATGATTCTGTGATTAATACCCAGACCAGGATACCGTTAGGGTGGGTCATAATAAACCATCTGCACTGAGGGCAGTGAAGTTCTGGGTTGATTTACCTAGCAGAGCAGAAGTGTTACTGCTTCATGCTCCAAAAAAGATTCTCCTCTGAGAAAAGACTCAATTAAAATATCATCTTGAGACTTTCTGGCTTGCAAACCTTACACAAACAGCAACCACGTGCTCTTAGTTTACAATCTGAAGAAATGTCCTTTTCCCTGCACAAATAATCTGCACTTTGTGGCTGTAGCTTTAAGGTGCTGAGGTAACATAGATAGTAAAAAGTGGGTTACTAAAAGGATACTTTCTCTGCCCATAATCCCCCACCCCATGACATGAAGCAGAAGCTGGGATGCCTGCCTCCTCACACAGCACAAACAGCAGGGCAGGAGCCCTTGCTGGCCATGTTGCCCGTGCCCGCACACTGCAGCAGAGGCACCAGGAGCTCATGACCTTGTGGTGCTGTTTCTGAGGGCATCAGCCATGCTGCACTGGTGGGAGCACCACACCAGCTGTATGGCCTCTGCTGCGAGCTGCAGATATAAGCAGAAGTCCTGGCCTGACTCCCACGAGATCTAGGAACTAGAAGAAAATGTAATTTTACTTCTCAAAAGCACACATATGATGCACAGAGAACTAGTGGAGAAAATATGAAGGACATCATGCCAGTTTTGGAGTCAACCTTTCCTGACCCGCACTTCCCCCATAGCAGTAATTAGCCTCTGTCCAAAACGAGTGTGAGATGTTATCAAGCCAGAAGAGCCGTGCTCCCAAGAGTAGTTTATTCTCCTATACATTATTATACATGGTGCAGAATGCAAGTGCATCAAGCAGAAAAGATTGCCATTTCAAATAGGTAAACACTTTGCTGTTGTCAAGCTAACAGGAAGGCAAGCTGGAAACTACTAAATCATTTCTCTGACAGCAGTACTGAATAGGCCTCTCGTGCTGTCAGGGTCATAAATAAAGTTGCTTTTCCAGCAAATTCGCACCTGGAGGATGCTTTCCCTGATAGCATCTTTGCCCCTGTGTTGTGGAATCAGATTGGGATGGTAGTAAGATGTGTACCGTTTAGCCCTCAAATGCCAACCTTATGTTTATTTGCTCTAGATATTTTCTGGCACAGAAGAAGTGAGGAGATAAAAAGCAAGAAAGATTGGGAAAATGAGGGAAGAAAAGTGGTAGTCTTTGAATAATTTGAGCTGTACATCCACACTGCAAACTGATCAGCCTTCCCAGGCTCACGTGGCACTCTGGGATATAACTAACTGGTAGGAACCTCGCTTGGGAGTTTGTGCACTGGGTAGGTGGTGGTTGGGTGGCTTCCTGCAGTGACCATGTCGTGTAGTTGGATGGAAGAACATCCCATCTCCTGGAGACTTTGCCGAGCTAATGCAGGCTTCACCCATGCCTTACCAGCTAACATGCAGGAGGATGAAGGTGGTACATGCTGCTGGTTGGAGGTGATACATGCTACCTGTGTGCTCAAATTCAGCTTGGACATCAATGTGTGCAGGTCTGTGGCAGGGTAATATGGTGTGTCCCCCCCCATGACTGCATTTCCAGAAAACCTTTTATTTTTGTGCTGGAGAGAGCAAGAGATGGTTGAGCCACCCCATTTTGACAGCCAGGTCCCTGGTGGGTGCACAGTGAGACATCTCCACCGTGTGCCATCCTGGGCAGCCAGCCCAGGGCCACCATTGCCCTCTGTTGGCAAAATTCTGAAATCTCCCCTCTTGCTGCCTGCTTTGTGCTACAGCAGAACATGTCCCACCTCCGGGCACGGGCGCCAGCTCTTGCTACATCAGTCCTCCTTTCTGCCCTTCCCAAAGTCCAGAGCTGCTGGGCACCCAGAGGAATATAAAAATATCTGCTGATGAAAATCACAGTGAATCCTCCTTTCCAAAATGCCATACTTTCCTCTCTGGTTTCAGAAAGAAGACTTGACCTCTCTGCCAGATCCTGCCCACTTGTGTTTTCTGACTGATTTAGGGGGATGTGTTTGTTTGTCCCTCCATCTGCAGCCAATAAACAAAATCCTTTATGCAGACGTGCATGTAAAGGACGTAATTTCCTCAGTAAGAGAAAGATTTTTTTCTATAATCAGAGAGCCTTTCTCTGCCCTACTATCTCCTTTCTTCCTGGCTCACATCAGCTTCAGTCCATCAGATTTTGTTGACAGCATCCCTCACCTGGGTCATCCAAAGAGGAGAGGTGAGGACAGGAGAAGTGTTGCCTGTCATAGCTGCAGGCTGGCAGAGACTACTGTGAGGTAAAAAAAACAAATTTCTTTTATCCAGTTAAAAGCAAGGACTGAATCCAAGAACCCTATGCCAAAAGCATTTTGCATTCTCGGTTCCCCCAGCTCCTCACAAATTGTGCTGGTGGTGTCTCTACGCTGCACCATCGTGTGGTGTATTTGACAAATAGATTTAAATGGAGGTTACTCAACCTATCCAGTACATACTTTCTCCTCTAGTGTATGGGACATCTCAATGGCCAAACTGTAGACTGCCAGCCTACAGGACAGGATATCATGCTAGCAACCATGTTATCAGTTATAGTAATAGTGGCAACTATCATTGTCTTTTATGACAATGGAAGATGAAGAACATTACCAGCAGGTCAAGGGAGGTGATCCTTCCCCTCTCCTCAGCACTGGTGATGCCACACTTGGAGCGCTGTGTTCAGACCTGAGCTCTCCAGTGAGAGACATGGACATACTGGAGTGAGACCAGCGAAGGTCAGCTAAGATGGTTATGGATGTGGAGCATCTGACAGATGAGGAATGGCTGAGAGAGCTGGGACTGTTCAGCTTGGAGAACAGAAGGCTCAGGGGGATCTCTTCAATATATAAGTATCTGATGGGGGTAGTAAAGAAGATGAAGCCAAACTTTTCTCAGTGGTGCCCAGTGACAGGACCAGAGGCAATGGGCACAAACCGAATCACAGGAGGTCCCATCTGAACATCAGGAAACACTTTTTTATTGTGAGGGTGACTGAGCACTGGCACAGGTTGCCCAGACAGGTTGTGGAGTCTCCAGGCTTAGAGATATTCAAAACCTGACTGGACACAGTCCTGGGCAACCTGCCCTAGCTGACCCTGCTTGAGTGTGGGCGTTGGACCAGATGATCTCCAGAGGTCCCTTCCCACCTCAACCACTTTCAGGGAAGTGACATTTCCTGACATCAAAGCATCCATGCAAGTTTTAACTGAGGTCTCACACGGCTATAAAATCCAATGTTTGTGAAATGTATTTTCCCATATATAGGACAACAGGTGTCAGACTTACCAGAAAAAATATAAGACATTTTTAATAGGCTCAGTATGATTGTTGCATAGTTAAACATCATTGTACTGAAGGAAGGCTCTGAAGTTTACCCTTTTTGTGGGGTTTATAGAGGTGTTACTGGAACATGGTTTTTAACCACAATGCATAAAAGACTTTGAGAAAGACCGACGTTTTTTACTTCCATATGACTCATCCAGAAATCTTATTGTTACATATTTTGATCTGAAATTAGCAAATATCAAGAAAGTTTATCTAAGATAATGGCTGTCATGTCTGTGGTCACTTCTGCGTAACTTTGAAGTAATTATTGCTGTATGTCTGTCTTGTGCTGCAGTAAGGAGAAATACAGAAGATCTTGTCCTTTGCCGCCAGCTGCTCTGAAACCACAGTATTGTGTACCCTTTTACTGGGAGATCACACTGGAAAGCCTGGCCATTAAAAAGTGAGTTGAGGTCTCTCAAGTCTGTTCTTGAATGAACACTAGAGTCACGGAGAAGAGAGGTTGTTCCGATGGATTTAAATACATACGCTTTTTTTTTGATCGGCTAGAGTATCTTTTTGGTCAAATATCTAGGCAAACCTGCAAGAAAAGGGCTTATGAGGAACGGAAGAGAAATAAAGGCAGGATCTTACAATTCATTGTAGAGAAATGAAAATTATAGCAGGGATTACTTTGGAAGACTTGCAAGTGCACTGATTTTCAGATGGTTCCTGGCTGCCGTAGGTAGACTGATGCATGTCAGGGATCAGTGACTCCAGGTAGCCCTGGCTGCTGGCTCTTGTCCATCAGCTTCTGATCTGTCAGCATTTAACAGAGCCCTGGAGGGAGAGCTCCCAGCATGGGCCAAGGCGGGGAGGGAAGGATTTCTCACTGTTTAGCGGTGGTACGCCCTATGCCCCAGGCAGTCAAAGAGAAGCCCTGAACAACCCAAGAGGAGTTTGGGAGCAGGTAGTAAGCGTATCTGGGAAGACAAGGTCTCAGCCCTTACTGTGCTGATGGAGAATGAAGCTTTATTTTCCCTTCTGCAGCACTAGTCTCTCTCCCAACCATGATTCCTTGTCCCAACTAGTCTCCGCACCCTCTCCTTACTAATCTCTATCCATGCTAGTCTCCACATCCCTTCCTACAGTCCTTGGTCCAATTTATACCCCCAGGTCTAATTTTTATCCTGTTTGACTACAATTTGGTCTTCTCCAGGCAGGCTGGGCCCAGCAGTTGAGTTGTTTGGAGCATAGACGGGAGAAGTTTTCTTCCTTCACTCTTATTTCAAATGCTCAAGCTGCAGCTCGTGCTGAGCTGCAGTGCTGGGAAAGGTCCTGTTCTGCTCCAGCTGAGCTTCCCTAGCTTCA
Source organism: Fulmarus glacialis (assembly GCF_000690835.1). Lineage (NCBI taxonomy): Eukaryota > Metazoa > Chordata > Aves > Procellariiformes > Procellariidae > Fulmarus > Fulmarus glacialis. Next base: position 50,718 of record NW_009212338.1, read on the forward strand.
GCTGGTGCAGGCACAGTCTTTGGGGAATGTAACTGCTAAGACTGCAGAAATCTCTGCTAGAAATTAAACTGCTGATTTGCTAAGAGGAAACCAACTTTGGGCGGTGCTTTTATGGGGATTACTGACGAACTACTTACCTCTCGATCCCCTGTCTCCAGATCTGAAGTCTCTGCACCAAAGCAGGGGTAGTTAAGCTTTTCAAATGAAAGATTGTCTTTTTTTTTCCCTAACATGAACAAAACAATATTCCCAGATTCCTTCTCAGAAACTGGTGAGTTGGTCTAAAATGATCTGAACAGAAAAGTAAATATTCTATTCAAGATAAGCCTGACATACAGAACACAAAAAGGGTTTAGCCCAGGTTGTTAAAGCTAGGTGAAGTCAGTCGGAAGCAAGATTTGATGTGGGATGTGGAGAGGAACCTTAACAGTAAATTGTGCTGTGAACAGGGAGAGTATGAGAGTAATGCATAGTTAGGCAAGAGTTAGGAGTGCCAAGTGCATCTTATACTATTAATAGGTGCTTTTTTTCTGGGTATAAAATAGCTAAGAAATGCCATAAACTCATTATTGCTTGCTCTTCATCAAGTGCTGATACTAAGCTATGGAAACACATCAGATGAGCAGGAGGTCCAAGCCTCCAAAGCTGTTGTACTTCCCCAAACACACTAACAGCCCAGCTCAGAGCTCTGCAAACCTGGGCAATGGCACAAGCTTGATATGGTACGAGAATCTGGCAAACATCATAGCAGAGGCAAGAGCGTGTGCCCTCTTTTTGGCAAGATGCTGTCTTTGATCACGGCACGCCGTCCTCATGCCACAGGCCTGCTGCTGTAGAGGCCTGGGCAGAAAATAACATATTCTCTATGGCTGGGATCTGGCGCACCTTTCAAGTGTGGCCTATGTCCCCAGCCTGAGGATGTTGCTGTTCCACCAGCATGCTGGAGTGTATCTTGGGATTTAGTTGTAGCTGGCGCCATTCAGCGTGTTGTGGGAAGAGTTTAGCAGCTCCATGTGAGGTCAATGGGACTAGCACGTGCTCAGGTCATCCCCAGTATGTATAATGTTTGTGGGATGATGAGAGAAAACGGCTGAAATGAATGTGGATATTGGTCCTATCACCGGCTGGGAAGCTGCAGCCAGTGGAGTGTACGAAGGCTGAATGAAGCTCTTCATTCACCATTTAAGAGAAAGGATCTCATCCACCTGAAACATATCCAGAACTGCAAGGTAAAGCACTTCAAGCCGTACAATATTTTATCCTGGCTGCTTATTTACCAGCCAGCACAAAAGTCAACAGAGTGAATTATAAAAAATGTTGCCTGCATGGAGTAACGAAAGATAGGCAAGAATAGATACCAAATATGCCCCGTGTTTTTTTGTTCCTTAATCACCCTAATGTGCAGGCAGTCAGAAAAGCTGGCTGTGGTAACATGCTTGAGAGAATTGTTTTAAAAGATGCCAACAAGAAAGTATCCCAGGTAACTTTTTTGGGTGGGCGAAAAAAAAAAAAAAGGAAGGAAAGAAAAGATTCTTTCAGTGTTAATCTGTGGATTTACTGCTAATCTCCGGATTTTATACTTTGACAGTGTGTGGCCATCAGTTTCAAGCAAGAACATAAACAGAGTTTGTGGATGTATGCAAAAGCCAACTTTTATTTTTTTCCTAAGTGCATAATTGCTTTTTTCTAGCCACGTGCTTTGTGTTTGTAGATGTGGTGTAGGCAATGGTTGTACTTGCTAAGGAAGGCAGGGGCTGGAGGGAGTGGGAAGAAAGGAGTCTGAGCACTCACGGCTGTAGCGAGGGCTTTGTGTTTCTGGCAGGTTTGTGGGATGATCTAAGTCCACCAGCCAAAGAGCTGCCTAACTCTTGAGCCACCCTCAGATGACATCTTGAAAGCCCAAGAGCTTCCCTACTCTTATCACTCTTATGACTAGTCTGGTCTCATAAGCTCCATGGCCAATACATCCAGGACACTAGGCCTTGAGGGTACCATGGGCATTCTCAGCTCCCATTAGTTACACATTGTCCCTGAGAAAACAGCTTTGCTGTTTTGCCTGCAAACTTCTTTCCCAGGGAAAGCTTACCAGGCTGCAATGGGAAAGACGTAACACTTCCTCATGTAACAGCGGGACGCAGGGCAGGAAGAAGCAGTGTGCCTAGAGAGGAGCCTAAGGAAAACAACAACAGGTAAATGAGATATTGCTAAGACACTGGCAGCAACAGCTAAAAAAAGGGTGAGAGTCTAGCACACCAGATCTTTTGAAGTAATGAGGAGCAGGTATGGTCTGTGGAGCAGAGAGGCCGTAGCACAGAGCGGGATGTGGAGAAAAGGGCTGGAACACCTCGGTGCGAGGAAAAGCAGCGGGCACTTCTCCATAGCTGAACATCCCCAGCTGCCAGAAATTTTCATTTCAATCCATTTTATGATTACAGGTGCCCTGAATTTGCTTTTAAAGCTACACTGAGTTTTGACATGTTGAAACATGCTGGAGCTTCCCTTCTGCAAAATTTTTAGAGGCAGAGGTTTATATGGCTCAGTGCCACAATTCATTGGACTCCCAGTGTGATCCAACGTAGCATTGCTCAGCAAGAAAATGTAGCCTTTTCATGAGCACTGGCTGTCGCTGTACTGCTGCTGTGTTGGAATTAGATACTAGACTTTGTCAAAGCACAATTTAACATGTAAAAATTGTTCTTAGGATCTGCTATTGCAGAGCTTGGAGCTTCTCATGGGAATACAGAGGCATGAGCATTTTGCATGATTGACCCTGGAGCTCCTAAACAAGTTCATCTGGAGAGCATCAGATATATCACAGCCTATAGAAAGTAATAGTGCTGCATTACTTAAAAGTTGCTGGCACCTATTGGGCAAAACTAACTCACTCTGACAATATTATTTTGTTTGGAAAACATATCAAAGCAATCTGAACATCAGGAGTTATACACAACTCTTCAAACTCCTTTCAAAATCTCCTAGGGCAACTCAGGATTTATTCAGCTAAGTACAAGTTTGGAAGAACAGCATTTGAGGTAAAAAGTACAGGCTGTTTGCATTCACTTTGCCAGTATGTGACAGTGGGGAGATCCTGTGCAGATAAGCTGATTTCTGCAACAGAGAGTTTGCAAACAGGGTGCGAGTTTGACATTTTAATGCGATTAATGAAAACAAAAGAGCGATGTAATAGGCAGTGCCAAGGAACTCTCTGATCTGGAGCTGATAGAGGCTCTGTAGCTGATGAGTGATATCCAGGTGGATTGGCAGCTCTGGCTAAAAACACAAACAAGTCTTTCAGGTTCTCCAAAGCCATGCCTGCACTGCCCCATGAGATCACTTCTGAGGGTACATCGGAGGTCCCGGTGAAGGCAGAAGACCCCTGACTGCTCCTGCTCTGAGGCGCCATGGGAAACCTCCGCCATGCCTACTCTGGGCAACAAGTACTGCTCCCCATGCATGACGTACAGCCACTGCTTCTTGCTGCCCAGCAAGGCTTCTAGCCCTTGCCTGCCCTTGATCTGGCCTACGGTCCCTTGTTGCCACTCCACCTCAGAGCTGTGCCTACCCACTGCCATCACCCGCCAGGTACTGCGGAAGGTCGGCAGTGGACTGGGTGAGGAGCACTGTCTCCTAGGCAGGGTGGATATACATGATGACATCTGTAATATCTTGCCTTCTCTTGAGGATGAAAGACATTTCTAGAGACTGGGCCCACCTCTAGAGATGTATGTTTGGAAGAGCCAGACCTGTGAGGAATGGGCAATGAAGAAAAAGTGGTTTTCTGTCTTTGCCTCTCTAGCAAGGCAGCTGGAGTAACGGGGAGTCTAAGGGCTCCTGAGACAGGAGAGTTTGAGGGGAAACAGCTCATAACGGTGATGCTGAAAATTAGTCTGTTTAAGAACAAGATTGGAAAAGGCCAGTCCTGACCTACTGTTTGTCTTTTTATTAGTGATAGAGCCCTTTTCTCTGTATTTTTAATTTCTTCATCGCTCCAGGTGAGTGTCTTGATGAGCTCTTTCTGAGGTTGGCTAAGAAGCAATATGAAAGACAATTCAAGGCAAGTAGCAAATGCCTGTTTTTAATACTGCCTTTTACCAGGACACTAGCCATGCTGCTGTCCTGACCTGGGGTCAGCAACAGGAACAGTCTGGGCCCAAACAAAGGCTTTTAGGCTTTTCTCTGCATGTGGGTCTTTTCAGACTGCTGGTGGTGTGAGGCCACTACCAGGAGCCCTGTAAGAGCTACATGGTGTAGGATGGTGGAGGAAATGAGCCACGAGGATGCTCCTGGTGGTGGTGGGAGATCACCAGGGACAATTTCCTTGTCTTCTCAGTCCCTGTTGCTGCATATTCAGACAAAATTCATGTTCCTGTGAGAGTTAACACGTGCTGCAGTCCTGAGACTGCAAATTCTGACAGCTGTAAAACCCCACTGTAGGATGAAGATATGCTGTTGACATGGATGGATTAAAAAGAACTGAAAGCTGTTTCCAGAGCTGAATAGTCTTCCTTATTTTTTTCTTTTTTTTTTTTCTTTTATAGGCCTTTCAGTAGCAAAGGCAACCCCCAGCAAAGGCTGGCATCTCATTGTATCAGGCATCATTCAAATACATATTAAAAGGTTGCTTCGTTCCAAAGAATTTACAGTCTAAATAAGGCAGACAAAGCGATGCAGGAAAGAAGACTACATCTATACAAGCAAATAAAATAGGAGAGGGCCTATTCTCTGGCCCTTCAGGCCAGTCATGGCGTGGTTTGTGTCCACATGGCTAAATACTCCCCCATGGTGACTGGGGAAGGGGGAACTCCATCCAAGCTGCCTGCTGGGACGGTCCCTGGTGCATGCTGTCCTCTGAACCGTGCATTGACATTGTCTGGGGGAAAACAAGTCGGCATGGGCCAAAGCCATGTGAGAGAGTGTGTTAACAATTAAACAGCGTAGACAATTGTGGGCCAGTACTTGAGTCCTTGCCCTGGCCTTGTTTTAATTACCATTTGCATGGACCGATTTTTGCCGAAGATTTTGTGGGAAACCCATGACAAAGCCTGAAATCCAACCTATATCTGCTGAGTCTTCCTCTGGTGCCTCATACATCATTCCTTTCCTCTCATTCATTAACTTTTCATATTCTTTCTGTGCTGCATTAGTGTTTAGATACAAGTCCTGCTGAGGATGTTGGTCTGACATGGTCAGTAGCATAGAAAGCGATACCCCACTAGAGGTAGGTTATAGGACCAACAGGTTGTTTAACTTAGCAGCCAGTTTTACCATTTTAGGAAAAGGGGAGATACCTTTATGAAGTAAGACAGCATGTCAAGGGAATGTGTTCATTGACCTCTGATTTCATTCATTCATACACCTTCTCTTTGGCCCTCAGTTTGGATATAACTGCTCATCTTGTATTTGCAGACCATCTGGAGCTACAGTTTAAAAATTCAGTTTGAAATTATTTGTTTGTAAACTGAAAATTTGTCCTCAATCCGTGTAGCTGAGATTGTGTTCAGTTTTAATGTTGTCTCTCGAATATGCACAAAGACCATACACCCGCACGCCCCCATCAAGCAAATGATGTAGTCCAGGTATCAATGTCAAAGCATATAGGGAAAAAAATGACACAGGAAGGCTGAATCGCTGAATGTCAAAGAGTGAAGCAGAAGAAAGACCCGTTACAAAGTCAAGTCTTTAGCCTCCAATTTTCATTTGCAGATATTAACGGAGGAATTATCTGAAACATAAAATCCAAACCTCTTTTGTCTTAAGAAAAGTGCCATGGCATTTTTCTTGGTGCTGGGCCAGAATCGGGTGTGCAGTTCTTTGCCCACCCTGAGGGTAGGTCACAGAAATTCAGAAGTTCAAGGCAACCTAATCCAGAAAGCAACAACATCCTCAGCAGGTTTCCTACCATGCAGGGCACACCAGGAAATGTTGTCTTTGGAGAGAGCCATGTATTCTCCTTGCAGTCTATGAAACTTCAAGGCAAGCTCAGGGGAATTTGGGAAAGTGACTATTGGTGGTTTTGAGGTAATTGGTAGAGGGAGCAATCATTTCGTTTCCCGCATACATGGACTGTGACTCTTCCTTGTCTTTGGACAGGATGTAAAAGGGAGCAGAAAAGGATCACTGTCCCCTTTCCCTGTTACCTGTATGTGCAAGGATCACTGAATGATGACTCTTGACTGTTCACTGGAAGGTCAATAGTGATGTGCCCGTTCACAGGTGATGGGGCATTAACAGCTATGTGACTTTTCAAGCCTTCTGATCCATGAAATCTGCATTCTACTCAAGAAATTGAAATAGAAGCACTGGTTACTGCTAAAATAAACCATTTATTACATTACATTTAATACAGTTTCTGCAGTATTTATACAAGTTCTAAACAGCAGTACAACAGGATGCAGAGGTGAGGAACAAAGCAAATTACAAGACTTGTCTAAGGACGTATGTGAAATCTGTTGTTGAAGCAGGCACTAATGGTTGTCCCACACCCTGTCCAGCATCCACATCCCACAGAGGAAGAGTTGGCTTCTACTGGCTTTCTGGGTCAGCAGAGAAGGCATTTGTAGACATTTGTAGACAGTACTAAAAATTATCCAGCAAGATCCAAATGCAGGAATAGGACAACCTGGTGCTAGGGGAGTAAGAGAGGACCCGGGAAATTAATTTACTAAAGCAGAAAGGCTCCCCCTTGTGAAATGCAGTGATAAGACCTCTTTGGTCCCCTCAGCAACTAGGTATTAAACATTCTCACCTGTTTGCTGGATAAGTGCATAAGGTACCAACATGCAATGGGTAATTGCTTCCAACTCTGGAAGAAAGCTGTGTTTTCTAAACTTGTTAAGCTCATTTGTTTCCAAAACCCACCCCATATTATCTTAATTTGCTTCTAGTTTATTAATTATAATTTAGCTTGCTAAGTTTTCTCTTTCTGAACTGCAGAACAGCAGCTCCCAGACCATAGTCTCTAGCTAATATCTCTGGCTGCTACTCCTGCTGCTGTCATTTCATCTGCACAGACTTCTCCAAAATACTAATCATTTCATCAGCATTCAAAAAAGACGTTAAAGATATGCGTGTATAATTTTTCCTCCCTTTGAATAAGAGACATCAGTGGGGGTTACTCAAGGGAAATTCTTAAAATAAGGTCATTATTCAACTTCCACAGGCTGCTCTTTTCTTTCATCTGCAAGTTAATTTTCTAATGTATTAATTGTTCATAGTAGAAAGTAGCAAGCAGACTGAAAACCAGTGGCATTGTTTCTTTAGTAGGTGGTAGCATCACACTTGAAATTAATGAGGAGATCTAGATAAGTGACTTGGAAAACACTTTTTTTCCTTTTGTTTATAGATGTAAAATAATTTCCTCCAGGTGAGAGGTTCAATCAAGGCAAGGATGCTCAGAAGGTGTTCCATGAATGGAACTTCATGCTTATGTTTCATGAGTGTATATTCTGAAGATTATAGTTGTGTTTAGCTAATTGGTACCCTGACCTAAAGGGTTCACACACACACACACACACACTCTCTTACATGACTGTTTTCACTAGCATCAGCCCTGCATTTATAGGCGTATCTGCAGGGTATACGCTACAACCATGCTGCCTTTAGAGCAACATCAAATTTACTGCTGTAGCAGACAACACAAAAGAGCACGAGTTGTACCTGTGGTGCTCAGAGACATGACCCCAGCACACGTTGGACACGACCTCATGCTGGGAAGACACTTACCTGGTTAGGTGCTGCAGGCTCTGGTTCATGGCACTGCAAGGGGGCTTGGCCAGCCTGGGGCTTTGGGCTCCCACAGGCAGTCTTTGTGTGACTCTTCGCTGGCAGAGGAACCATTTCCCAAAAGCCCAGGGTGCTCAGCCTCTCGCTGAGACCGACTCCATGCCAGGGAACTGATGGCAGAAAAATCACCCTTTTTCAGGCAAGCTAAAAGCAAGGCAATCATGGACACAGTGGTAGATGTGGTGCATTCCTTGGTCTGAGAAGGTCTCACAACATGAAACCAGCACTTCGATGTCCTCCAGGGTTTATATTTAACAGAAAGGCTGCTCTGCTGCTTTACTAACTGCTACGAGCCTTTGCACAGAGCTGTTTCTACAGGTGAAACACAGAAGGAGACTGGAAAAGGCTTGTAGCATGGCCCTGGGCAGGGTCTCAGTCCGTTGCCTGCAACCTCAAGCGAGCCCTCTGCTAGAGAAGATTAACCATACTGAATACTCTGAGGCGCTTCTGCCCTTCAGCTCTGCACGGGAATGAATAACAGCCCCTTGCTGCGTGTGCTTCAGGGTGAGCTCTCCTCAAGGTTTCCCCTTCCCTCTCTCCTCTTCATGGGAGCACGGGACGCATGCCCACTCTCCTAGGCCACCAATTCACCTGTGTCCGGCTGGGCATCTGCATCCTTCGGGAATGCTGTAACAATATGATTTACAAATTGCTTGGGGTTGTAGGCTGAGGAATTTTAAAATATTCTCTTAAGCATTTCACTCTATTTGTTGTCCCAGTTGTTCTCTTGTGGATTCAAGCAAGGAGCAGTAAGAGATGAGTCTATTTTTCTTCCTCTCTCCTTTTTGTATGTGGAACTAAATTAGATCTCTGTGCTGCAACCGGGCTATAAAAGGGGCTCCAATGCAGGCAGGGCAGGTGATTCAAAACAAAAGGCCTTGATTGAAGTGGTTACAATACACAGAACCACTATGTTATTCTGGGCCATTCAGGGTGGTTTATAGCATTGTACAACAACAAACAAAGATGAAACTCACTGTGCTTACTGACTCAAGAAATTTTTTCTTCAATTTATTTCCTCTCACTCATTTAAAGAATTTATTTTAAAGGTTTGGAACGTTTCTGTGACTTGTTTTTTTTTTTTTTCCCTGACCATTTTCCTGTCCCCAAAGCCCCTTTTATCAAAGATATCTTTGTAAATAACCTCTTTTTCTTTCTGTGCGCTTGGTTGTCCTGCCAAATTAGCTGTGCTGCCATGGAGACGTGGCATCAGCAATCCTTGTTCTTTTTCTGTAGGATTTCACTAGACCCTTGTCTCAGGCCTTGACTGAATTAGAAAAAATAATGAGATATTGAATGTAAATGTTATACTCTTAACATTGTTGTAAGTGGTGTTGTAAGTGTTGTAATATTTCATGATGCAATGTGTCTTAGGTTTTCTCTGAATACATGTATCTCTTGGGTTTTAGTTTATCCTACAGTTCAAGCAAGATATCGATACACTTATTTAGCAAATAAGATTGTTAGAGAGATAGCAATCTATATATGCCTAAACAGTGAAGAAGATAGATGAACCTTTTAGAAATGATGTCTCCTATTTATTTATTTTGCTTGTTTGGCCTCTTTATAAAACATGCTACAACATTTAGGAATATAATAATCAAGGCCATTCATTTTAAAAATGGACAAAACAGTATCTCTGTTCTACCTATGGCTGGAAATGACTCTCCTGTAAGATTTGCTGCACCTACCAGGTGAGATACACCCTATCGCCCTGTCCATATTTCTTGTATCCTGCAGACTGGCAGTCCTTCAGGAGACAGGTTGTTTCAGGAGGGTAAGGAAAGGGTTATTTCTGCAGGAAAACTTTAGACTTTGCCATTTCCTGATGGAAAAAGACAACTCAACACCAACTCTGCCAAAAATTTCCCCGTGAGTTCCAGAAGTGAGCTTCATGGGGAGGAGTCATGTTTTCAAGCAGATTTATATTGCATGTCTGGAGCACAGTTTTCTCAAGGTAAGCCTTTAGCTGAGAGACAGAGCAAGCACTATGGAAGTGATTCCTGTCCACACATTACAGTGAAGGTAGATGAGCTTCCTAGTCCAAATTTCCCAAAGTTCCTTCTTAAATGAAGTACTTTCTCCTCGGAATCCCTACGTCAGTGACAGGACTAATAAGGAACCATGAACATCATCCTGAGAGCTGACAAGTGGTTAAGCAGCAATGGAGTTAGATAATGAGATTTGTTTTCAGGTGTTTTCACTCCCCTGAGGGAGTGTCAGGGGAATTTTTGAACGAATTAATGAGAAAAAAGGCAGAGCTACATTTTGAAGTTTCAATTTTTTGCATTGCAGTGTCAGTTTCCTGTTCCTCCTCAAAAGGTGCCAGATCAATGGTTTTTTAGCAGAAATCAGCAATAGAAAACAACGAAAAAATTCCCTAGGAAACTTCACCTCTCCTCCCTTCCCCACCGCTGACACTGTATTTGCAAAATAGGGCAACGTTCACATTGAAGCCATTGAGTTTGCACAATCACTTCCCTTTATGAAGATGTCATCTTATGGTATTGACCCCTTCCACAGCAGCTGGAAATTCCCCTGGTGCAGCTACCTGCACAACCCCTGCACTGCAACCCTCCCGACTGGAGACAGAATGACTTTGTTATGAAAATCATCACCCTCATTGCTAATGAGAACAATATAAAGAGTCCGGAAGAGTAAAAGTTAAGAAAGTCCCTCTGAATTTACTTCCTCGAGCGTCCCTTACAACATACTCTATGAGAAAATATGATCTCTAGAGCAACTGTAATTTCTTGGTGAAGTTCCCTGTCTGAGTGGCACAGCTTACAGATGGGCCCTCCATGGTCTGCTCTAGGGCATTACTTGAAATGGTGCCTAAAATGGTGCCCAAAATGCCTAAAAGAGCATTTGTCTCTGAATGTCTGACAGACTTAACTGTACTGACTGGACACTGGTGTAAAGCTGAGGTATGTTAGCTGAAGTCAGTGGTCTAGCACTAATGTGATGTTACGAATTTTAAAGCTACAAACTATCAGAAAATTCCTAGTACTGGAGGGAATTTTCTGCTCCAAATCTACTTTGCTGTTTATTCAGCTTCTCCATACCTCAATGAATTCAGGATTCCCTGCTTCCTTCATGCAACTCTAACTGCAGATGACTCAAGCTTGACATTTAGGGTTGGGCTTTTTTCTCTCCATGTAGACACAGACAGAGCTCTGAGTTACTTTCAGCTTTGGAGGAAGGGGGTGCATTGGCCTTTCTGCTGCTCAGTAGCAACATCTGCTGGCTATTGAGGACCAGCCGTATTGTGAAGGAAGTCCAGTTAAAGACACCTGGCTGGAGAATAGTTAGGAGAACAGGCTTTTCTACATAGAGATCTTAAGCAACCTGTTGTTGAGAGGAAATGAGGTGCTATGAGTAATTATGGACCATGTGTTGGTTGACCTGGGGTAAACCACTTTGGAGCACAAAGGAGCCCAAGGCTGCTGCAATGGATGGGGTCCCTCCTCTGACTGAGACCACAAGAAGAATAAAACAGTCACCGTCATTTGCTCTTCACTCTTACATCCTTTGGTGGAGCCAGAGCTTCCAACTGTGACAAACTGCTAAAAGAGAAGTAGTTTCATTACTTTTAGAGGGAAGGGTTTGTGAGGCAGAGGGGAGGCACAACTCAGGACTGACTCCCTCACATCCCAGCTAGACCACAGCAGGTTATTGCAGGAGAAATGGCACATTTTGGTGCCATCCTCTTATCTGAATGGCTTTTCTTGTATTCACAACTCAGCACTGGCCCAACACATGTGGCACAACTCTCCAGGCTGTCACCACTATGGTTATGTCCTCCTGGCTTGGGACTCCATGGTTTTGGGAATCCCCTTTATTTTCAAGTGGTTACAGCCTGTGAAGTGGCAAGAGAGGGAAGCATACTGTGCAGCCCTCATCTCCTTGCAGAAAAACCTAACCAAATAATCACACATGGGTATCTGAGACACTGTAAAATTAAACTGAGGATTTGTGCTGATAAACTATAGAACAACTGGAGTTGTTCAAGAAAAATGGAATATTAAATGCTTCATTGCAACTTTCTCCTACCCTGTGATGTTGGATCAGAAAACAGTGTTGCATCATGCTAAGTCAGAAGTTGTTGACTGTGTTACTGTTAATAGGACACAGTACCTATTCCCATACTACATGGAGCAGTGGAAGAAGCAAGGGCTGTCTTTCTTAAGAAGCTGAAACGATTGTGAGTACCATCTTTCATACGTGAAAATAAGAGACACCTTCATGAAAAACAAAGGCAATGTTTTCAGGGACATTTTAAGAAATGCTATTCCTCTCAGCATGGCATGCATTTGTCTTTCAAAAGTATGTTTCTACAGCTGTTGAATTTAAAATATTACTTATGTAAGCACAAATTTATTCTTTAAAATTATGATTATCATAAAATTGAATATGTTAAAAGATATTTTTGTTTTTTAAATCAGTTCATAAAACACTTACTGCCCCAGTTGAAGTTAACTTCAATATGAAACTAAACCTCAGCCATATTTTGCAGTTTATCTTAATGTATTTGAATCTTGTTTACACAAGGGAAATATTCTTTCATTAGTGCATTTGAGGTAAGAATAAACACAGTAAATACCACAGGCTCAAAGAAGCTGAGATAACGAGAATTTGAAGATAAAATATTGGATCATTTTCTAACATTTGTCCTCTGAACTGTGCACAAACACTCTGCTAAATATCTCAGTATCTGGTATTTCTTCTGATCCAAATAAGCCCCATTACATTCTGCAATTCTTAGCTCTCTAATAATATTTAAAATAGACCAAAAAGTTGGCATTCTTTCAACAAAAAAAGACTGAATCAAGGTAAGACAATTTTGTCTGTTGAAATGGATAGGTCAAATAAGACTCTTTGCTATGGAGCAAAGTCCTTTTCCTGCTCTTCTGCCTTGGTCTTACATATTTTTAGGAGGGAGTTACTTTAATGACCATTGCAAGCAATGCTTGCTTGTAACTTACCTTTGGATGAAAGCATTATGTTATAAACAGCTCTTTGTTCTAATTTAATAATTTATTTTAAAAATAACTTTTGCCATAATATAGAAGACCCCTACAGATAATTCAGTCATTCTTTTTGATCTTCATTATACATTATCCTTACAGAGCTTAAAATTTCCAACTGGAGAGCCTACTGTAGAAAAATACCTTTTAATAGTTAACCAATATTTTAAGATTCTTTCACCACATGAATAACCACCCGAGACTTGAGGAGCTCAGAATTTACGTAAATTCAAGACTGACAAAATGAAATGTCCCATATAATCATGATTTTTTTCTGGTGGAGGGAGAAAACCAAAATATCGGCTAATGACCATAAAGATCAAGAGAGAACTTACCTTTTGCATATTTTGTTGTATTCTTTCAGCTACAAGCTGAGTGATTAGCTGTAAGGAAATATTCAAGCTTCTGTTTGGAAACAAATGTCCACCTATTTGTTTCTATTAACTTGGTGTATACCTCAAAGTCAGCATCAGCTTCTCAGCTGAGAATACTGATGCAAAACCAATGCACTGCCAAAAGTACAACCTGTTTGTTTCGTACTTCCAAATATTTCTAAGGCAGCTTATTTTGCTTAGAAAATAATCAAGGAGTCAGTGAATTATTTGCCTTTCAGCTGTGTATAACAAACATCAAATAACCTTAATATGAGACAACAGTAACAACAGAGGAAAAAAATAGACTCTTTTAATCAAGTCCGTAATTGTTTTCTCAATGAAAGAGGAACTAATGTATTGTTGGTGAGACACAAAGGTCTATTTCTTCCAAGATGTGTCATTTAACTATGGGTGAATCTTGGAAAGCAACAATATTAAATTTCCTGTCATGATCAAGGATCTGTATAAAAGACGTGTAAAACATGATATACTTCTGCTGCTTTTGCAGCTTCTGCCCAGGTTTTTACTTATTTCCATCTTTCTTGGGACCAAAAAATGTTTTAAGGGTTTTCTTCTTATAAATCGTATTGAAATTATTATTCAGGCCTTATGCTTAATAGTCCATCTCGTGTAAATGGCAAATTCTTCATAAGCTTCGGCAAATTTTATGGCAAATCGCTGATTTTCCTGATCCATGCAAAATAAATTTGTTGCTCATCCTAGAGTGGATCCCTTCTTCTTAGAGGCTGGATCTTGTTTTCCTGATCCAATGTTAAAATTGTAGTCCTTACAGAGATACATAACTACCCACTGAAAATATAGAAATAGTACGTAAACTCAGGCTTTGATCATGATCATCGTCTGTCCTGCCCCCACCTCTAGTTGTCCATAGACATCATTTCAAATATTGCTAGCATTTAGCTTATGCTGAACTTAAGAAATAAAAGCACCTTTACACACCAAAATGTTAAGTTTAAGAATAATCTTAGCCACAGGTCTTTAATACATACAACTCTTTTCAGATTACAGCTACAGCTGAAATAATTTCTGCATAAAATTTTGCAGAAGTTTGGGATTCTTTAGTTTTAAAGAAGCAACTTAATGCAGTTGTTGGGGACGAGATGCATAAGACTCCACCTCAGAAAACCAGGGCATTGGGGAAAAAAAAGAGTCTTTAGAAAAATTAGCTCAGCTTCAGGGTGTGTAAGCAGTCACAAAACTACAATTTCCTAGTTTGTTGCCTTCCTTAGTCCAGGCTGTTCAGTGCACCAGCGGAAGTTTCATTGCAAATCCAGTGGGGTTTCCACCTGTTTTGAGGGACCTCTCCCCATCTTTTTTATCTTTGTTGGATAAGGACATGTTAGAGCAGGTCTGCCCCTACCGTGAGGGAGCCCAGGTCTCTTCCAAACTCTGTCCACAGATGTGAAACCGTCCTTCTCTTGAAATCCTCCGGACTTAGCACCTCCAATACAGGAATACAGTTTGGCAAAGTTGCCTATGAATCGGACACCTCCTCTGTGCTCCCCCAACCACTTCAAGGTAGCTTAGTTAAAGCCCATGTCTGGAAAACGAACAGCCCTACACAAGGACTGTTTGCTTCAGGACCCTGGTCTGAAGTCACCACTCACTGAGCTTTTGCAAGAAAACATATTGCTACTCCTACAATGGCTGTTACACACCCGCCAACATCTCTTTCCAGAAGTTTCCTTTCTTACATCCCCTTTTCTTACATGATGCAGAAGTTCAAAAGCAGAGGACCAGGTTAAAACCATGTTTTAACAGGCAAAGTCTCACATACAAACCAATGCATGATTTTCATTTCGGATGTGTAATTTAGTGCAGTCTTAGGACATCACAAAAGAAAAACCATTTCTGCTCCCTGCTTTGTGGTAAGTTTTTTGTTACAAGACTGTGACTTTAGGCTAAAATCTACACTGAAAAATGATGTTTAATCAATGGTTATATTGTCTAATGTCACCCTCTTAAGGCTGGGTTGATTGATTCACCCTTCTTGTTACTGGTATAACAAATCCAAGAAACAAAGGCTGGTCCCCTCTAATTGCAGGCAGGTGGGATGCTACATGCCAGCCCTCTTCTGCCTCCCACAAGCCTGGAGCTCAGTTTCTCTTGCCCAGCTCCAGCACAGAGCAAGCGAGGAAGGGAAACACCTTGACTTCTCTTCTGTTACTTACCCGGCTGAAGTGGGTGCAACCCATCACTGAGAGAGTCTTATTTCAACAATTCAAAGCAAAACAAAATACCCACAAGAATCAAAACTCTTCAAAATGAATGTCCAAGCACTTTTTTCACAGCGTTGTCTGGGACAAGTTCCCAATGTAAATTTAACAGCAAAATCCTTTGTTGCCAAATTAAGCCCTCACACAAATATGTTTTTACTTTAGGAAAGTTCAAGCAAGGCTGAGAGGGAGGGTGGAGAGAGTTTGAAAGAATCCCAGCCAGGTTGCATACAAAAGGAAGGAGGAGCTGACTATTTTGAACATAAGTTTGCGGGGGGGGAAGCCCAACACTGTATTTAGTTGAAGAATCAGCAAATTAGAGTTGGAGCAAGTTTGAGAGCTGGTTAATGACTCCGGTAGGAGTTCTCTGAAGCAGAGAGTCTTGTATGGATCAAGTGAGATCTGTCATCTGGTAGGGATGTACAAAATGCCAGTGTGAAATCTAGCATGCCATTGAAATCCTGAATCGTGCCTTCTGCCACTTTTCTGGTCTCTCTTGGGCATTTTCCTCCTGTTGCAGTCATGCTCATGAGGTGGTCTGATACTAACCCTCTAAGACTGGATGTCTGGAGTGGGTCAATGAAGACCACAAGATGTTTATACGTAACTAACAGAAGTTCATGGCAGGGTAGATCCTGCAGAGCCTCCAGCAGTGTCTTGAAATAAAACTTCTCCTACCGTCACAGGCATGTTATTGCTAGATAAACCACCCACCTCTGCAACTCCACAAGTTCACCTATCAGTTCTTAGAATGCCTTCACCTGGGGTTTGGATTGCTGCTGCACGCAGTTCCTTTTTCCATTCTTTTGCTAATTACAACACATCTCACTGCAGCAAGGAAGTGAAGTGATAAAGCCACATGTCTGCTAGTGTGAAGTATGTGGAATTTACTCACTGGTCTTTCTGTTAATTAGAAACTTTTAGGATGAAAATATTTCTGGTAGTCACCTTGGGTTAATGAGCTTCTGTGTTTGGTCATTTGTCTGATGAAAGGCACCAGGCTGCAAATGTGCCTACCTCAAACGTATCAACTACTGCTTTTGCTGTCCTTTGTTGTAGAAGAACGTTTGGGAAAAGGAAACCAGGCCATGATTTCATTCTCCCAGATAAACACCGGCAACACAACTAACACTGAGCACTGTTCATTTCAGAAGGGCAATGGGAAGAAGAAAGCTGTTTGGGAAGGTGGGTGGGAAAAATGAGATAGGCTGCAGGTTCACATCTGTTGTAATGCTGTTTTATGGCTGCTTTTCATGTGTACATTCAATATTAGTTTGCTGGCCATCTCTCAGGCTTGATCCATGAATGATTTGACCTGGTTCTTTCTGCTGGTCTACATTTCGGCTCTGGCGCCTGCTACGCTCCCAGTGATGGAGGCGAGGCTTTGATGTGAACCTGCTTCCCCTCCTCTCCTTGGAGTGCCTTCCCCAGCCACCACCGGCATCCCATGTTGCTGCCCACGGATGTTCCCGCAGCTCCCCCCAGCCACACCAGCCCTCTTTGAGTGAAGACAACACATGGAGGATGAGCTCTGCCGTCCCCATGAGCTCAGGCTGGGGGTGCCTGGGAAAGGAGTGCCTACCTCTGGCCTCTGGGGCTGCTCCCTCACATCCCTTCTTGGGGATGGTGGCTTCCACAGAGGTGACAGCAATTCACAGCTGTCATGGCGACCTGTTCCTCTTGAAAGTTTGTGAAAGATGCCCTTCTTTTTCCAGCAATAACTCGTCCTGCTGGCCACTGTCTAGACGGTCACAAAATCCTATGTTTTCTGGAGCATCCATCTTCTACTCAATTGTGAGGAGCGAGTTTCTCTCCAATCCATCCTGGCAGAGAAATGTATAATGCATATTTAACCACATAACAAAATCTCCCCGAATGTCCTTCCCATACAAGTATAAGAATGTTTTTTCTGACTCTCTGAATGTTTCCAGCAAGCCCATGACAAACCTTTTAGCAGTGTCACAGGATCCAATGTTAGGACATTTTGCCTGATTTTCATCACAAATACTTTATTTCACTCAGTTTCGTAACATCATTCTTTAATCCTTCCTGTGTCGGTATGGATTATTCCTCTCTCTTTTAAATTTACAGCTTGAAGATGGATGTCAGCAGTATCTCACAGATGCTGTATAGGAAGGGATTCTCATTTTCCCCTCTGCCTAACATGGGTCTTCTCCATATGAAACATCATATAATTTAAGTTTTGTTTGTCACTCCCTTGTGCTGCCAAAACATGCTGGTTTTACTATCTGATACTGTTATTAAGTGCTTACTAAGTCCTCCTGATGTTTCTGCTTTTTGTGTCTCTTCTTTCAATACTTGCTCCTCTAAGTGTTCCGTGTGTATTTAATGCAATTTGGATTCCTTTTCATTATGCACTTCACACATTTCAAACTCTTCCAGTTTACCTTTGTTTTTTTTTCCTCTGCCTTCACTGGTGTTTGTGTCACCACAAATTGAATGTAACCTGCAGACATAATGTACTATTTATCTATCTCAACCAGTCCTGGTGGCACCCTGCTGGGCCCACCCCCAGCTTAGGACATCACCATTTCTGGTTACCTGCTGTTTGCGTCATCCAGCCAATTCCTAGATTTTGGTGTTTTTATCTAGGCTGGAATTAACTTGAATTTCACTTTTGCAGGATAATTTTATGAGGCAAGGGTTAGATGGCTTAAGAAAATGCACCTTCTCTACCACATTCCTTCCACAGTAATTAGATTTTAAAAACTATCAGCTCTGCCAGGTATAATTTGATTTCTGGAAACCTATTCAGAGAGGAGTGTGATCTGAGATGAGCCTTGAATGAAGTGCCGGTAACTCTTACATGCTAATACCTGTTCTTGCAAGTCACTCAACCTTCTTACCTCTTTTTCCCTAAATGTGAAGAAAGAGGAATTAAACCATAAAATGAGAATTACTGTGTTTACTTCTTTCTCAAAGTTGCTAAGGATTGATTAATACTCAAGAAATATGCAACACTGTTATTTCACTTCCCCAGCTTCTGTTGGAGTCAAGGCCCTTAATCTAGTGAATGCACTCATGCTTAAATGCCAGTCTTTAATAGTGTTGAAGGTTTCGGTCCATTCGGCATTCTCATCACAAAATCCATAGTGCATTAGTGAGAATTAAAATAAACTTTGAAGATCATCACCAGCCTTGCTACTTTATTTTTTCCTTAAAAGCAATCCTAATTCCCACTTCAGCCTCTATTGTAGTTCAAGATCTCTTTGTCTCTGTGTACATATTTACCCAAGGTTCAGTGTAAGTTCATCAGGTTCCCTTAAACTTTGGAAACATTTCATCTTACCTCACTGATCTGTGTATCTATAATTTTTGTTGATGTTCCTACAACTGTTTTTTCTCCACAGTTGCATAGATAATTGTCTACCTCAAAGCTGCTGCGGTGACAACACAGCAAGCAGTACACAAAAATCCAGGAGGTTTCTGGAATGCATTGATGACAACTTTCTGACACAGGTGATTGAGGAGCTGACAAGGGGAGATGGACCTCGTACCTACAAACAAGGAAGAACCAGATGGGGATATAAAGATTTGGGACAGCCTTGACTGCAGTGACCATGGGATGGTGAAGTTCAGGATTCTGAGGGGAGGGAGCAGGACAAAAAGCAGGATCATCACCCTGGGCTTTAGGAGAACAGACTTTGGTCTCTTCAGGGATCTGCTTGGAAGAATCCCATGGGAGACAGCCCTGGAGAGAAGAGAAGTCCAGGAGATCTGGTTTATTTTCAAGGATCATCTCCTCCAGGCTCAGGAATGGTCCACGCCAACGTGCAGGAAATCAAGCAAATGTGGCAGGAGCCCTGCATGCATGACCAAGAAACTCCTGACAAAACTCAGACACAAAAAGGAACTATACAAGACATAGAAGCAGGATCAGGTGACCCAACGGGAATACAGAGACACCGGGTGTGTAGGGATGGGGTTAGAAAAGCTGAAGACCATCTGGAGTTGAATCTGGTGAGGGATGTGAAACATTAATAGGACAGGCTTCTGCAGATACATTGGCCGCAAAAGGAAAAGGCCGATGTCATGGTGAGGCCAACCTTGACTGTCTTTGAACTGTCCTGGTGATTGGGGGAGGTTCCAAAGGATGGGAAGAAAGCAAATGTCACTTGAAGAAGGGTAAGGAGGAGAACCCAGAAGCTAATGGATGGTCAACCTTATCTCGATCCCTGAGGGGGTGATGAAGTGAATATTCATGGAAGCCGTTTTCAAATTTTAAGGACAAGAAGGTAATTGGGAGTGGTTAACATGGATTTGCAACAGGGAAAATGTTTGACCAACCTAATAGCCTTCCCCAATGAAATGACTGGTTCGGTGGATGAGGTGAGAGCGGTAGAAGTTATTTATCTTGACTTTAGTAAGGCTTTCAACACTGCTATAAAATCCTCATAGAAAACTGATGAAATACAGACTAAATAAATACACAGTGAGGTGCTTTGAAAACTGGCTGAATTGTTGGGCTCAGAAGGTTGTGATCAGTGGCATGAAGTACTGCTGGAGGCCAGTCATGAGTGGTGTAAATCCAGAGAGTAGTACTGGGACCACTGGGGCTGTTCAGCCTGGAGAAGAAAAGGCTCAGGGGAGATCCTATCAATGTGTACAGATACCTGATGGGGAGGAGTAAAGAAGGAGGAGCCAGACTTCTCAGTGGTGCCCAGTGATAGCACAAGAGGCAATAGACACAAACTCACATACAGGAAATTCTGTTTAAATGTAAGGAAAAACTTTTTTACAGTTAGTGTGGTCAAACCCTGGCACAGGTTGCCCAGAGAGGTTGTGCAGTCTCCATCCTTGGAGATATTAAAAACATGACCAACCTGCTCTAGCTGTCCCTGTTTTGAAGAGGGGATTGGATTAGGCAGTCTCCAGGAGTCCCTTCCCACTTTCAGCTATTCTGTGTGATTTTGTGAAATGGATCTGTAGGGTTCATCCACGTGAGCTATTGCAAAGTAACAAGGGAAGTCTCTTTACTTAGCAACCACCTCTGTATCTTTTATGGCCACTTGCTTCCTACTCTGAATTTGTCTTGGTATCACAGTCTTCCCTGTGCTAAACGTGGATGTCCACAGAGCTTTGATCACCCACAAAGCCTTGGCTCCAGTAAGTCATTCATCCTTGATGGCCTTAAAGGAAAGAGATTTCTTTGGATTTTTAGGGCAAAATCCAAAGGACTTCTATTGCTGACGTACTTATAGTTTGCTCTTGTCATTCACAGATTTGTGAAAAACCCAACCCAATTTATGCAAACATTTTGCTTGTTTTGAATTGTTTTCCTTATGTCAGCTTATGTCTCTACTGCCCCAAGAGACCCCCTGTGGAGTGTGCTGCTGCTGGTGCTCTCTGTCTCCTCTAATGTTTGACATGACTTTGGAAGGTTAGCAAGGAAACACAGGATCCCCTACCTTCAATATACTGTATCCTATACTCAGCTGAACAAACTGATGTAGTGGAATAAATGACCCAGTTAGTGCCAGTGATGAGGTCGATGCTTCAGCTGCACCATACTGTGACAGACAAGCTGAAGAACTGATGAAGGCTGACGTTGAAACTCCTGGCTTGGAGGCAGTGCAGCTGGCATTTGTGAGAGGTTTGCCGTTAAGGAGGACACTGGCATCTGGGTACAGCAGCTTCTTAGTGGGAGCCTCACTATGGTAAAGCAGGTTAAATGCCACAATTCTGCAGCTGTGAGCTTGTGCATAACAAGCTGAGACGTGCCTTGTCCTCTCACATCCCTTCTGGGGCCAGGAAACTTAATAAATCCTTTGTGACCTTCTCCTCACACTCTGCTTAGGAAGTGAGGTTAGAGACCGTAACTGTGAAGTAACAGGACAACCAGACCCTGTCACATGCAGCTAGAAAGTTGGTGACCATCAGGGCATGTATATACCAGGTGGAGGGAAGGTAGGTTTTGCTTCTTTGATGTTCTCAAAACCACTCAAGGAGTTACCTTATAATCTGAGACACCTAGAAGGGAGTTTCAGCTCTGCCATAAATTGTTTGAGTCAGGCTGGTGCCAGACCCCCATGGAAATTTCAGAGTGAACCTGAATGCTGTGAAAATCACGGATGGACACACACACCCTTCCATTGTATACTATGACATGCATTCTCCCCTCTGTGTTTCCCGCTGGAGCTCAGTGTTTCACAAGCATTGGAATCCAAGAGAGGACAGGGGAAAATCAGCTCCTGTTGTGTCACGGGCTGCTGCCCATTTCTTTCACTGGCTTTCAGCTGTGTGCTGGTTTTTGTTTGGCATGTGGGCACTTTCCACTCCCTGGTATTGTTTGACTCATGGGCTTAAATTTTGGAAATAACTTTTGAAATGTGTTGATATATTTTATGAAGCATATCGGTATTACACATCTAAAATATGCCTGCGAGGGATCTTATGCTGCTTTCCTTTGACAGGGTGGTGAGACAGCAAACAGCCGCAGACTCGTTGCAGCACAGTCAGATGTGCTGTAGGGAGCCAAGAGCAGGGCAGAGAGGAAGTTGCATACCTGCATTACCGAGGGATGATACATCGCTGCTGTAGTCTGAATGAGTAATTGTGACTTTGACAGTGAAAAGCAAATAAACCTCCTGAAGAAATGGTTTGCAGGAACCATCACTTCCTCTTGAATAAGATGCAGCCCCCAAATTCTGTTGTGACTTGTCAGGATTAGGTAAACCACATAGGTGGGCTTGGCACCAGTTTCATTTCATTCACTCTTCTTTCCACAGTATCTCTAAGGGGTAGCACTAAGGCCATGTAGCAGGAAGGCAGCTGCAGGAATGAGAGCTGTGCCCATCCCAGCTGCAGGAAGAGAGGGGAGCAGAGGGTGCAAAGACAAGCCGTCAGGGCTGAAACAAAAGTGTGAGGGGCAGCTGGAGCCATGTCTCTATGGTGCCCTTTTCTCTCGTCTCTGTGTGGCCAGTGGCATAGCCTTTCTTCTTGTCTTGACTGCTACTTCTCAGAGGCTATTCCTACCATCAGTGCCCTTTGAGGAAGAAGGCCTGTTCAGTGACTGGAAGGCTAAAAGAAACTGGTGATGATGAGCAGCAGTAAGATAATCTGGGAAGAGGCTGCTGGCTCTTTGCAGCAGCTAGCAGCTAGCTGAATATTTTAAGTTTTCAGGTGTTTTTCAGATGCGTGTATATCTTTGGGCATGTCTCAAAGCAGAAGTCTAAATTAGCTTTGACTCAAAGAGTGCCACCCATCCTGGCTGAGGTACAACTGCCTCTGAGAGGTTTTGGTAGCTTCAGCAGCAGGGGAGTTGCAAAAAGAGAAGAAGGAAAAGGAGCCAGAAGTAACTGGGTGTCCCTGTGTCTCCAGGCTACCTGGGGACACATGGACATCAGATTGTACTGCTCCAAAGGTGCAGAAGCTGTTAGGTATCCCAAATAACTCTGGTGCTGGCTTATGATACCAAATGCATATTTACTAGAGAAGGTAAGGAGAATGCACTCACTGTCACTACCCCTGCATAGAATACATGCTTATTTCCTACCACAGACTAGTGACTGCAGCCCCAGTTCCACACTCCACCCCACCCCATCCCATCCCATCCATGTTGCCTCTGTGTCCAGCCCTGAAGATGTGGCAGCAAATGGAGGCTAGCCACCATTCCCTCTTATCCATTGCTCAACATACAGGCATGGGTCTTATATGGCTGACGACATCCAAACCTTGGTCTGAACATAAATTAACCCCCTTCTGGGCACTGCCATTTACAAACTGTACTACCCAAGCACTTTGCAAATACTGATGACCTTCTCTGCACAACAGCACAGCTAGAGAAAACATAAGGACAACCTTTCTGAAGTATCCACTGGGTTTTGATAGCTGATTCAAGACAGCTAGGATTCAGCTGGCAGAGCTGTATTGTCTGCAACACAACCAGGCACCTACTTTCTAGCCTGGACACTGCAAGAGCCACAGTGCAACTCACCTCTTCCTAAAGGAGGTAGCTAAAGTACGTTAGATGAGTCACTCTGTAGAAATGCGTGTTTCCCTTCTTTGACTGTAAAAGGAGTGACTGCTCTTGGAGGAAGATGGAATATCTGGAATAAGGTGACATGAACCCCGCTTGTGAGGTCAGAGCACAGCACGGTGCTTTGCGAGCGCAGACTGCAGCTCTCATCCACCCATGCTCTCCCTGAACTCCTGCCAAGGAGGTGCTCAGGTCTCTGTCAGAGAACAAGGAGCGGACAGTCAGTGATCCCTGTGGATATTTGGGTGTCAAGGCTGTCAGCAGGGCAGTAATCATCTTTCCTGTTGTGGTAGTTCACTCTTTACCTTACTAGGGGGCCCTAACTCATGTACTTGTCAATCTCCACCTTCACAACACAAGATTCTGCGAATCCACAGATAAAATCAGAAATGCTCCTGGATTGGTGTGGACCTCAGCCTTACACATACGTGGTGGAGAAGTTTAAGTATAACAAAATCATAAGCGATCAAAACCTGCATATAACTTGCAGAGGACAGAATCAGATCCTGTTGCAGTCCTGGATTAGGTTAGCTCAGGCATCCATCCAGTACGTATTCTCTAATTACGTATGTGTACCTTCTCCAGCTTGTCCCAGATCCTTTTTGCCCCCTCCTGGTGGCCCTGTTGGTTATCTAGTTTTGAGAGGACGCAGCCTTTTGGGGAGGCACAGCGGTGTGCTCCCAACCCCTGCCAGCTTTGCTGTCGAAGCAGCCGTGGCCTCTCAGATCTCTCAGCTGCGGCTGGTGTGAGCCCTGCCTAACCCATATCCTTCTGATTATGACTGAAGACTTGGAAACCAGCATTTTGAATGCACTGGGTGAAGTGTTCCCACAAACAGCCTAGCTGAGAGGTCCAGGGCAGGCAGTAGCCCCTGACAAGAAAGGGGCAGCAAGTGTCCAGGGAGGGGTTTCCAGCTGTCTCAGCTGGATTGGGAAGAGGCTGTGCACTTGTGGGCTCCAGAGATGCAGCAGGAGCGAAGGCCACGACCACCTCTTCTCCTCTTGTCTTTCTCTTCTCAGAAACAGCTGAAATGGAGCTTCCTTTTCACTACTAGGAGAGACTGGTTGTACTAACTGTGGTCCCTGGGAAGGCATGAGGGCGTTTGATGCCAGCTGGGATGTGGGGGTCCACAGAGGAAGTATGAGCTCCTCCATTTGCCCTCTGCCTTGTGGGGCACTTGTAATAGGACAAGGACATGCCTGCTGCTGGCTTACTGTGAAGGAAGTCCAGAGTGCTCCTTTTCACAGGAGCATGTTGCACCTATGCAATACTCTAGCTAGAGTAGGTGTATCTACAGGTAATCTCTGCACCCTTTCCCTTGTAGTCAATGCTCCTGCACAAGCCCGTGGGAAGAGAGAGTGCCCAGTGCACACCAAGCTGAGATGCTTTGGAAAATGTCTGTTTCCAGCAATGGCCTCGGGGATGCACCAGGGAGCTTGGCTTGCAGCAGAGAGAGGGAGCGGGAAGGAGTTGCCATCTGCTAACACTCTGAGTATAAACAGACTGTTTTTCCATTACCGCACTGTTTGTGTTGCGGAAGTACCAGAAGACACATTTCCAGTCTATGGCCCTGTCTGTTTACTTGCTGTGAAGGGGCTTGAAGAGGGAGCAAAAGCAGCATGACCTGGTGATCTAATGTGTTAACTGCTGTCATTAACTTCTACCTTGTCAGCTCCCAGAAGGAGGTGTGAACCCTGCGGGGCACTAAAAGGGCCCGGAGCTGCACAGAGGAACACCCCAGCTCCCGCAGTATTTCCCGACAGGCCAGCTTCTCCGGTAGACCCTTTGCTTAGCACTTAACTCACAGATGAATGCAAATGCCAACATTTATGGCCCATCTTGTCTTGTTGCATGACTGTTTTCCTCATAAAAGTAGACTACAGAGCCTCTCCACCTCATTATTCTCCTCCCGTGCTTTTTTCCTCCTCCTTTTGAAATCATCGCCCCCCGTCTATTCTTTCTGCTCCTTCCTTTCCCTGCTTCTTCTCCATTAAAAGCAGAAGAGACCTTTGCCAAGAAAGGCGCGAGTCCCCCCGCTCCCCCTGCCGTGCGTGCGCGGGGAGCGCTGCCGGCTGCACGGGCTCCATTGTCAGGCACGGCCCCGGACCACACGTGTGCCGAGCGGCACCGCATCCTCGCTCCTCTCCTGCTGCCGTGGAAGGGGCCGTGGGACCCAGGGAGAGGCTGGCCCAGGCAGGACACGCTCTCTGTAGGTCCAGAATTTCATGGCTGACAGCTGACTTCAGTAAAAAAAAAAAAAAAAGAATAAAAATGATGCTCTTTAAGATAAATACCAAATCCTTGAACATAATACAGCTTCCCAGGCCCATTAGGAAGCTTTTATTACTGTTATTTAATTTGCTTTATTAAATTGTTACTTTTATTACATACCTCTGATGCGGGATGGGGGAAGAAAGTGTTTGCAATGTAAGTAACCAGTGGGGATGAGTAAAATGAGTAAATGTCACAAAGGCCCAATAGTAAGTTTCTCCCAAATGACAACCTTCCCTTTTGTCACAGATGCTTGTAAGTCAGGGCAGGAATTGCTTAGCTTTTACTTATTATTGAGTTTGTATCCCTCAGGTGGGTGACATGGATCTGAGGCATTTAAAGGACATCAGAGAATCAAAATGTGCAGCAATAAATCATATTTATTTTCCTCAAATGTCAAAATGTGCATTAATATCAGTTTCCAGTGGTTAAATTGCTAAAGGTTCGAGGTCAATTTGCTTTGGTTTCTTTTGCTCTTTAAATGAGGCATTATTTTGACTTTGAACAGCTTCTTGGTCTTCCAAAAAACCTGACCCCAGGCTGGAAGTCTTGAAGGAGGGAGCATCGTCTCTGGAAACACTCTTTGTGGTGCTTCTTTCTAGTTTGGAGGAAATGGTGTAAGGACAGCCTTTCCCTCAGCATCCTCGGGCAGTTCTTAGCACTGAAAAGGGGAGCCAGGAGTACAGCGTCAAAGGAGTGCAAGGTGAAGTTTGGGAAGATGCAGATAGTCAGAGAGAAGGAAAAAAACCCAGAAAAACCTTCTGGCTGTTGACTGCCACTTGAACAGTTTCTGTCAACAGCCAGTAGGTTTTTCTTTTTTTTTCTCCCTCTCCCCCAAATCAACTAGGCTAAAGTCTGGAAAAAGAAACTCTCACTATTTCTTCTTACCAAAAGAGTCTCCACTGAAGTCACGTTTAGGTGCAACTAGAGGTACAAAGGAAGCTGTGGTGCGTCTGGTCCCAGCCAGAGAGGTTTCATGGGACTTTTAAGGATCAGGTGATGCCACAACTACTCTTCTGCTTAGGATTCACTGAGCCCTGGCCTCTGATGGTGAGCGGTGGTTGCATCTCATGCATGACTGAGTCCACAGGAGAGGGAACAGCAGCTCTTTTTGCACCATTTGCTCTCTGCGGACACTGAAGTGTCCCCACAGAGGCTTTTTGTCAGGGGAGCAGATGGAGGCAGGTTGGTCCAAGGCGATCTTTCAGAAGAGGGAGACCTCTGATCCCTCCCACACACCCCACATTGGATTGTTCAATGCTGGCCAGCAGACTCAGGATAAAACAGCTGCAGTGGAGCCATCTCTTCCTGTTCACAACACCAGAGGAAGAGTACAACTCTTCGTTGCTGCATGTGCTTTGCGGGAGTTCACTGACTCTTAGCATGCCTACAATATCAAGGTGTTGCAGCGGAGCAGGAGGAGATCCCTGATCTAGCAGGGTGGGAGACAGTATTTTTACGTGGCAGAACGCAATACCGCATGGCATGAGCATCTTGGGTTGCAACAGCAGGATGGGCTGGGCTGTTGCCCTCCCGGGTAAGCATCCCTCCCTCTCCCCCATATGGCTTTCCTGCTTTTGGTTTTGGAGCAAACTCCCTCAGAACTAACTTGGGGATCATTACACTCAATTCGGTGGTGAAGAGGTACCAGCTTTCCATTCAGCTATCAGCAAAAAAGTATATATTGTTAATGGACCTAATGAAACCTCACACTTGTTTTTTGTCTATGTCAGAATTCTGATTTTAATCGGTAATTGTTGGTTCTCTGTCACTTGATTACTAATAAAAAGCTGGATTTATTTACTTGGCAGGCTAAACCAGTCTTATTAAAACAAGGCTTGGATGTAAACAATCATTATAGTCCATCTAAATACCAATTTATCATTAAAAACATATTCATTTTAGATTAATGCTTGTGTGGGACCCAACCATGCAACTTCTTAGTCATATAGATAAATGAACTCATACATGTAGTCTCAATTAATTCAATGGGACTACTCATATGAGTAAGGATTGCTCAAATGAGTAAGAGCTGAAGGATCTGGCCCTTAGGGAAATATATTTATGACTTTGTTGTTAATTCTCATGACTTATGTTTTCAATAAGCAAATGGTATTAATTCAGCTCACAATAGCTTCTTAATTAACCTCCGTACATCAGAGGCATATTCAGGAATCTTAATTTAAAGCATTACTATCTAAGCATGTCATCATCCATCCCATTCCTCAGGGTAACAATTGACTCTGTACACATGGCAAATGCTAATAGTGGGTTGACACAGTTCAAAGAGCTTCACATAATGAGAGTGGGAAAGACTTGGGGATGGTCTGCATGGAGATATTGTATCAAACTGGGTACTTTTCTTAAAAATATTCTACGTCCACACAGAACACATTAAAGCAAGTGATTTGGCATCACAAACTGCAGTAAGTAATTCTCTCTACGACAGGAATATCTCCAGTTTTAGAGAGTTGTCAGCGTCAGGATTTGGTAGTCCCTTTTCCGTTACTCTCCCACCCTCGCTCTCAGTGCCCAGAGACCCTTGGCTTTGGCTGTCTTTGCTGTTTGCCACCCCACCCTTTTGACACAGGGAGGGTGTCCCCAGGGTACCCACAGATCATGACCTCCCCCAGCCTGTCTTAACCTGATTGATGCCCAAGACCACATACAGGCCAGGGAGTCCAGCCAGGGAAGATTTATGACAGCGACAAAAAACTGTATGATCCATACAGGTACCCTGGAAAAGCAATCAGTCAGGCTCCTCTGTCAGTTCCTTCTAAAACTGGCCATAAGAAATTGGCTAAAAAATCTGAAAAAAAAAAGAAGATGCAGTTCAGTAAACACAAAGGCAAGTAATTGTTATTTGAAAGGAATCATCTGCAGAAACATAAGCCGAGAGAAAACATCTCTATAGCAAAAGACAGTACGCTGTATGCAGCATACAGTGAGCAAAAATGATTCTGTAATGTCATACTTGTGTAAAAAAGATGAGTATTACATGTGAGAGAGATTAAGACACGCTTCCAATTTATCCAGGTCCTGACTAATAGAGTCGAGTCTTGTGGACTTGGACTTCAAGAAAGACATGAACCATCTAAAAACAGTCTAGAAAAAACCAAGGAGAATCTTGGAGAAAAATGTCATCTATCAGGAAAGATCAGGCAAAGTGAGGGGAGACTCAGTAACACTTGAGAAGTCACAGATCTATAAGAAGCTGCCAGGGAAGGAATAATTTGTGGTTTATGGTGCAGAGGAGAAGTAGTAATGTGGGTAAATTGCAGAAAAGAGATTTTTATTCAAAATTAGGAAAAATTTTTTAACTGTAAGGACAGAGAATCACTTCAAGTTATTGTAAAGGTGGAGAAATATGCCCGTTTGAAAATACTGATTTATGACACTCAGAGTGGCTACGCATATTTATGTACATGCAAGCCACACACAACGTAATTTAATATCCGTGGTTTTAGGAGAAGAACAAGAGACAGGATTTTGTTTCCACCAGAAGATGAAGTTAAAGGACCTTCTAGCATAATTCCTTGTGAGTAATGGGGTCAATTCCATCAAAAAAAATTGGTACCAAGGAGAAACAAAATGAGAAGCAGCCATACTGCTTGAAGTAATAACCCTACCGTGTAGGAATATCCAAAGATTCTCTCTTCATTTACGAAAGTACTTACAAAAGTTCATTTCAAATATGGAGGAAAAAATAGGAGCCAGAAGTAAATGCATTGGCATTGTAAAACACAATTTGCAAATTTGTATTGTGTTGATAATTGTATTAAACATCCCTCAAAGAACAGAGTCACCCCCACATGTCTGGAATAACGAACCAGAACCCCCCCAATTCTCAGTCACCCGCTCCCACGCAAAGCCTGCAGTCACTGTGGCGTAGTTTTCCTTTTGTCCCTTTCTGGCTGGCTGTCCCACGGTGCACGAGGTGCCATATAAAGAAAACATACAGAATACTCGTTCTCCTCATGTGTGAGTTGTAACTGAGACGGGACTCAGCGAAAGGTGGCCACACACAATGCCATGAGATCAGAGCTTTCCAGGGAGGCAGGCGGGGCAGAATACTATTATGAGATCCCAGAGGTACTCGTGGATATTATGTTTGCTTGCTCCATTAAATGTGTCATTTGAGAGGCAGATGGGGAGACAAATGCTTGCCTACCTTGGTGTCACTTACACAGGGATGTACTACAGCTCAGGAGCAGAAACTGTGCCACGTGACTTACGTTATTTATCAACCCTATGAATTGCAAATATATTCAAATTGCAATTGACAGCTTGTAAACAATCTGCAAACCAAGAATTGGCCTCTCCAGGGCATCACATATCTTTCTAAGTAACATATAAATATGAATATTTTACAATCTGGATGAAAAAATTCATGAGCAGTCGAAAGAGTAACACGCATGAAAACCATGAAATAATGATGTATTTATTTTTGCTAATTATATGTTTGTCTTTCTTTCCAAACACTTTTTTCCCCTGTCTTTTCTGGTTGTCTTCTCTGAAAAGAAAAAGAAAAACAAAAAAGAAAACACCAGTTGGCCTTAAATGCCTCTTCAGGCCAGAGAAGAGAGCTCTGGCTACATGCAACTGACAATGTCAAAAAAGACAAACCTCCTACAAAGACAGATTAGAAAGTGAGCCTTAATGACAAATAGAAACAATACTTGTAAAAAAAAAAAAAGAATCCCAGGCTCCCATCATACCAAACAATAACCGAGCATTATTGTATTTGTTTGCACACAAGCTGTGCCCACTGAGCTAATAGAAATGTTCAGAAAATGCCAGTAAAATCTGGTAGGGGGCAGACCCAGAGCCTTGAGAGTGTTCTCGCTCCCATCATCGCATAATTAATCGATCCCCTCCTCGAACTAACACACATACACACACGCACACACTCACCAGCCTTGTGTGCAAACGAGAGGAGCATAAGGAGATTCAGACTGCTCTCTTTCTCTCCTAGCCATATTTGCTCAGGGAAGAGGAGGGCTGGAGCTGCTGGCCAGGCTGTTGGGGTTCGTGGTGTCCAAGTGAGAATATTGCCGAGTTAGAGGGGGGCTGCCGCTGCTGAGCCCGACAGATCTCAGGCCGTGCCCCTGCAGCCCAGCGGTGACTCCGCTACACTTCACCTCTGCATCGCAGTCGATGCTGGCCGTTCTGGCTCGGTAGAGCAAAACAAAAAGGCCGATGTGTTGGGAAAGCGCGTTTCTGACTGCATAAGGCTACAGCATAAAGAGGATACTGGAAGATGGACCTTCAAAGGAGGTGGTTAGTGGAAGGGGCATTTTGCGTGCAATAGAAATGAAGGTCCATGAAGAAGAGTGGTTACGTCAGCTTCTGAAATGCTATTTCTGATGTGTCCTCATCTGACACTCCCATCAGAGGGCTGTGAGGACATGCTGGCAGCCTGTGCATGCTGGAGAGGTCCAAGCCCAGCGCGGGCATTAGCTTTGGACATTTGCATGGAGAATAGGCCAGAGACAAATAACCCTCTGCAGTGATCCATGGTGGTAACACAAGCCATCTGGCAACAGCTGCTTCTGATAAGCGTCCTGTGTCACAACACAAAGCAAACGCAGTATGTGGATGCACCCACTGCACATATCACGGTACCTCCTGGGTCAGACCTGGGCCCAGGCTCAGAGCAGCCCCCGATGCCAGGCTGAACTTGGTGCCCTTGAGGCAGGAAAGGGGCCGGCTGAGTCTTCTGTAAAGCTCTGCACAGAGACAGAAAATCCCACTGCGGTTTTCCACCAGCACAGGGACTTAATCCAGATTTCTCCAGAGAGAAAAATACTCCTGTTCTCCTGTCCTTGTTGTCAGGTATAGCATACCGAGGATTTGTTGGCCCACGAGATGCTGCATGTGCTACAGCTGTAAGTGCCTCACAACAATGAAAGCTGCTTTTTCGTAACAAAAAACTTGCATATATTCTTCTTTGTCTCCTTCCTTCCTTCCTTCCTTCCTCCCTTCCTTCCTTCCTCCCTTCCTTCCTTCCTTTCTTCCTTCCTTCCTTCCTTCCTCCCTTCCTTCCTTCCCGCTCTCCCCTCTTTCCCCTCTCTCCCTCTCTTCCTGATTTTTTGCAATGATGTTAACCACTGAGGCACCATTTAGGGACTTCTGGAGAGATTACTGGCCATTAGCGCTATCCATAGCCACTATTGTCCTTTCTCACCTCCACACCGGTCATTTGCCTCCAAGACAGGACATGTCTTGGTTAACACGACTGCCTCCCAGGTGTACCCCTTACTCTTCACCCAGCTGAGACATGAACAGGAGTAGCAGTAGATGGCCTGGCCCACTGAGATGGATGGTCTCTCCAGGCATCCCTCATCCCTCCCGCTCCCTCTGGCTGCCCTCAGTTTCCCGGTGGATCCTGGGGTGATTACAGCCACAGACACACACACAGTTCGGTGCTGCTCTGCTCCGTCCTGGGAAACCTGATAGCCCCCTTCTCTCCCAGCCTGGAACCAGCAGTGGACAGTACAGATGCTGGGCTTTGCTCCCGCCCGTTGGATGCACACTTGTACCTCCAGGTACGGCCCCAGGTTGCAGTTAATGTCCACGTGGCCGGAGGTCAGGGAGAGGCCAGTTTTCCCCTCGTGTATCCGATGAGAGCACGGGGTTTGGCAGCAGCGACCTTGGGCAGGGAGCTTAGGAAAGGCGAGGCGCGGCGTGCCCTCCTACATCCTCACTGCTGGGTACTGCACCTGGAAATGGAAATCGAGTCTGTGGCAGGAAGCCTTTCCCCTGCCGTTTCACATGGCTCAGCAACCTGTGAAGGACACTGCTTGTCACTGCAAGAGCTGACGGTGGGGTGGGGAATTACAGGTCAGCCAAAGGAAGGGAGTTGATAGTTGTCTGACCTGATCCCAATCTGGAAATAGAATCATCTCATTTATTCCTTTTTGCAATCTGCCTGATGCGAAACACTTGCAGGGTTGTGTGGCTCCCTTAATTTCAGATGCTTAATGAGAAAATGAGCTAAAATATCAAAAAAATGCAGTATCTTCAGGTATGTATGTGAATTGATACAGATATATCACACACTGTTGTGCCATATGGCAGAAAGCTGCAGGCAGCTGTTCACTGTCTTCCTGCAGACTTGGACTTTGGCTCAATCCACCATTTAGCTCAGTGCCATAATTTCACTTTGCCATGAAGATATTGCAGACCAGATCTTTTCTACTCTGCAGTGTGTCAATGCAGTCTGGGGCAATGGCTTTACATGAGGAGTTGTATGACACTATGGATAACCCCATGGACTTTGCAGCATCCAAAAGGGCTTTGAAGCATGGGCCTCATGCACAGAAGAGTGTCATGGGCTCCGTTAGGACTATGGAGCTTCAAGGTGTTCCTGTAAAGAGGGCCTGGGACTTCAAGGCTGCAGCTCTGCTACTGCCCTGCGATAGCACATTGGACAAGTTATTCCTCATTTGGTCCCATCGATGTTCTTTTCACCCATTGCGTGTTTCAAGCATTTTGACTGCAAGTTGGAAGCACTGACATGATGCATGGTAGCCTAACAGCCACAGCCTCCACATACTTCCGTGCAAGAAGTAGCAATGGCAGTAGGATGCTCTACA
Organism: Fulmarus glacialis; assembly: GCF_000690835.1. Classification (NCBI taxonomy): domain Eukaryota; kingdom Metazoa; phylum Chordata; class Aves; order Procellariiformes; family Procellariidae; genus Fulmarus; species Fulmarus glacialis. Next base: position 84,006 of record NW_009212338.1, read on the forward strand.
GCCCTTTTGCAGCGGCTGTGCAAGGAGAAAAGGGCTGTCATGGCTCTGGCCTGTCTTTCCCTTTGGCTGCGGAGCACCCTGAAGTTGCAGTTCATGTATTCCCCTGATCATAGGTACTGTGATGATCCACATGGCATCTGCAAGGGGTGGCAGGAGAGAAACCCGAGTGTCAAGTGCATATTTAATGGGGGATGCCTTTACTATCTCCTTTCTCCGCCCAAACTGACACGTGCTTGCGTGGACGAGACAGAGTCATAAACCTTCTCCATAAGGACGAGGGCTGCGCCAGCCCTGAAACTGCAGAATGTAATTTCTACAGAGGGAAATTTAGTTCAGGGATCTGAATCTTGGCCCATTAGGGTAGCAGGCAGAAGCCCCCATATCTGGACCAGGCTGGATACTTTTCTTTTCTTTGTACGATACAAGCACATTCTTTCTGGAGGGCTGGTAACCCAAATGCCAGCCCTTAGAGAGGTTCAGACATGAAGACCCGACCCCAGGCCGTCCTGCTGAGCCCCAGTCAGAGGCGGGCACCATCAGCCAGAACAATTCCCGTCCCCGCCGCCTGCCCCGGGGCGCCTTTCACTGCAGAGACCGCCCTGTTCACAAAGCTTATTCTTACATGTTGGGGTTTGGACTTGGTAACAAAGAGCCTGTGTGTGCATCTTATTATGTCTTCTTACTTATTTATTTTCTGAGATGGGTGTTTGGAGCTCAGGCCAAGGCTAAAGGTCTGGGCTGACCTCTCCTCCCCATCAGGGGCTGTCTTCTTGTGTGATCCCTGCCTGCCGAGGCGCAAGGCAGGGCTCCTCACCAGCTGAGAAACAACTCCGCAGGACCATTGTTAGGCTCCAGGACCCCTCCACAGAATTGGGGAAGGGACAATATTCACAGCAAAGGAGTATACGAGGCAATAATTTTTTTTGTGTGGAAGATGCCAAATTAAATCTGAGGCATTTGGAAAACCACAAGAATACTCCAAGGCCATGAATATTATTCCTGCTATACAACAAGAAAAACAGAAGATTCAACAGACCATAAAATGAAGGGGAAAATCATGTTTTCTTGCCTCAGGAGGGCTTGAAAATCCAGTGCTGCTGCTGCTGCTGCTACCACCACCATTAAGGATTTTTCATTGATGTCAGTTCGGGGGCAAAGCTTAGGTGAATGACGGCTCAAGGGCATTTAACTCTCCAAGTGCTTCACAAACATTAATTAATAGAGCCAGGCAAATAATTTGCAGCAGATTATCCAATGAATTCAGTGCCTGTCTCTGCTCGCAGAGAGCTAGTTTGTGCCCTGGTTTTGCTCTGCTGAGCAGAAAAATAAGTCTCCTTTCCTCAGCAGCACTCAGCCTACATGGTATTTGGCATTTGGTGAGGAGGGCAGACCCCTCCACCCAGGTGTTTTCCCTGTGCAGGTGAACAAGGTGAGGGCAAAGATGTTGTTCTGCTCCCCTCTCTTCTAGGGTCAAGCTGGGAGCTGCAGTAAGACGACAGCCTTTCATGGCATGCAGTGCTGCTGGCGGTGGCGGGGACCAGGCTGTGCTCCAAGGGGTGCCCCTTGCCCCGCTCCTCCTGGGGTTGCGCTTGTCACCGGCTCCCGCCTGTGCCTTCAGGCATCAAGCCATTTCTACGCTGCCCTGAGTGAAATCAGCTCGCCTGTCCACGGGACTGCACCTCTGCACGTGGGTCTGCCGACATGTCTTGCCAGCAATCTTCTGCCTGCCAGGGATCGTCCTGTCTTTGAGTGAAAAATAATGAGGCATACTAAAGCAAATATAATGAACACATATAGCTAATAAATAAGCACATAAGAGTGTGCTTAAAAAAATCTATAATATTGTTAATAATTTTTAACCTGAAATCCTATGAAAATAAAAAAAAATCACAGTTGTTTTCTGCAGACATTTCTATGCACATGTGTATTTGTGAATGTGTTTGTGTGTGCGTACAGATGTGTGCGTGCCCTTTGTGAAGCTGCTGCTCGACTGGAACAAAATTTAGCAGAGAGATGAAGATAACAAAGATGACTGTGACAATAAATTTCATCTAAATTTCACGAGAACAGTGTACAGCCTAGAGGAGACCCAGTATGTGACTCCCATAAGTGATTTGATGGAGAGAAAAGCTGTAATGTGAGCTCAGCTCTCAGCAGACTTCAGAGAAGCCGTGAGAGGGAGCGGGAGCAGGAGGAAGGCCTTATCCTGGCCCCAAGCACTGGGAAAGCTTTGTATGCAGCTGATATATTCCTAAACACCAGTTTTAAACAACCATGAGAAAACAGATCTGTAGGAAAATATTTTCATGGAGGGAGTGGGCAAGCATGGATGCTGCGCACTCTCCGTCCATGGAGGTTTTCAAAACTCAGCTGGACAAGGCCCTGAGGACTTCGTCTAGTCTTCAAGTAAGCCCTGCTTGGCCCAGGGTGTTGGAATAGAGACCTCCAAAGGTCTCTTCCCACCTAAATCATCCTGTGGTCCTAGGAAACCACAGGGCATAGCAAATTGAGAAACTTAGAAAAGATATAGTCATCTCAATAATGAGAAACAATCTGCAGACTAAGTGAGGACTTTGTCTTGTGGGTCAGCCAGCACTCCCCATTCCCACTGAGCTCAATCAGTGATAGGATGTAAATGCTGAGAAAAGGGAAAACTAGCCATGGAAGATCAGACCCCTGAAAGGAAAAGCTGAGTTGAACGGTATGTGGATTTAATCATCAGAGGTAAAAACAACATTTGTAACATCTACCATGCAACATAGCCTTCACACTGAAAAGTCAGTATCAATGTGGATTAACTAGATGTGCATTACTATTTGAAATAATGGCTTGATGGTATTTGCGCTATAGCAAATGTCTGTAGTTAGTAGGTAGCATGTACCTTGGTTAAAAGAAAAAAAAATATGCTGGCTTGTAAACTTCCAATATAATGTGCGAAGACCTCTAGGGAATTGAGTACGGCTGCCAAGGGGTCAGAGAAGATTGTAATGCAGAACTGAGAAAGAACAATAAACCCAGCTTTTATTACAGACCACGGGACAAACCCTCTGTCCTCAAGGACTGTAAATAAGCTGGAGGTAGAGCTGTTTTGGGGGACAGGGGAAGGGGCTTTGGCAGATGCGGGGACCGGGGGCTGGG
>NW_009212338.1:87305-90735 GCF_000690835.1 Fulmarus glacialis
GAAAGAGAAAGCTCTTGCGCTTTTCAAAGTGACTCTGTAAACCTGTGGTCAAAAGAGCAAGTCACACCAAGCAAATGTGTGCAGACAGCCTCCTCCTCTAAAAAGGAATTAAAAACAACCCCAACACCCCTCCAGTTATAATGTTTATCTGCTTCCCGATACCCTATCACAGCTGGGAAAGACCTTTCCTCCTCGCTAACACCTTCTCTCTCTCCCGCTCCCTCCCCACCATCTCACAGAGGGGGGCACGTGCCCCGCAGCAGCAGGGCGTTCAGCACACCCCGGACCGTGAAGTAGCCGAAGGCTTTGCTCCCAAATGGGATGCTGAGGGAGATCAACTCTTTTGAAAAGGCGGGTTAGCCAAGAGGGCAGGCAGAAGGGAGGGAGGGAAGTTAATTCCAAGGGTTTATCTGTATGGCAATGAACCTCTGCCTTGGGCTGCACGCCGGGTAGGACGGGCCACACAGGGATGGGGCTGGTGGGCTCAGGTGTTATGGCTGGGAGTGCTAATACCCTTCCCGAGCGGGGTCTGGCCCCAGAGCAGCTCTGACTTACGAGATTGGAGCAGCAAGGGCCAGGGAAGCATTAGCAGTGTTTCATAGAGAGTCTTTTGTTTTTCAAAGCCAGTGATACAGGATATGCAATAGATTTGAATTTACTAAGTCCTTTGATACCACTGTCTCATGAAGCAGCACAGCACTTAAAAAATAGTTCAGATAGGCTTTGCACAGACACAGACATGAGGGACATGATATTGCCAAATGGCGTTAAGGAAAGCATGCATGAATGGTACAATCCCAGTATATCCAGCTGTAGGGAGGTATCTGTCAAGAGACTGCAACTGAAGAGATTTGTTTGAGGGCGAGTTTTGAGATTCGATCTGGGATACACAAAAATCAATGAGAGACTTTACCTTGGCTTGAGTGACCTTTGGATCTTTATTCAAATAATCTATTAATGACACATGGAATTAACTAATGACATGTTATCAAATGTAGAGATGATGCCCAACAAATGGAAGAGATACAAAAACCTGATGAGAACAGGGAAATTATAAGGATTCAGAAAGCTGAAAACTGTGGGCAGAAATGAACAAAATTACGTTATAGATCGGAGACAAAAATAAGGTAAATAAATTTAAAAACATAATTCAAATGTTTAGCAACACTGAAGCATGGAATATAGAGATCTTGGGTTCCGGGGGGAAAATAAACTGCAGATGAAATAGTTCACCAAGTGCTTTCACCAGGCAGGTTTATTTTTATTGTAATTTTCAGTTCAGACCTCACACTTGGGAGTGGGGAGGTGGGAATTTCTCTCAGCAGAGCCAGGGACCAGTATGCAACATTCTGCTCAGATGTGGGGGCACTTCTGTGCATGCATGGACAGACGGCAGGGAGCCCAGACAGCCATGCCAGCAATCAAGGAGACAGCAGTGGTCCAGCACCCTCTCCCCAGCAATTGCCTGCAGAGCCTGTTAACCCAGAAGGATCCCACCTGGCTACATTAAGGTTTGGGTTATATCTATAGGTCTTGAGGAGAAACTTCCATACTTGATTTCATAAACATGTCTGCTCATATTCCTGCACTTTACTTGGAAGTGAAATATTTAATGCACTTCTAGGAATATGGTCCACTTTCTTAGCTTGGTCCTCATCACAGGTAGATAATTTTCATTGGCATTTCCCTTTGTCTAAGGAAATGAGGTTGCTTTATACTTTCCCATCTGTATTGAGCTTCATATTCTTCTCCAATGCAGAGTCCAAGAGAATCCTGAGGCCATATGAAGTGTCTCTCCTTTCACTGGTGGCACAGTGCTGACGGCTCCCAGTTAGGATCCAGTCCCAGAAGCCTTCTGGATTTGCTGGTGTTTTGGAGGTATTTTACCATTTGTAGTGGCTGAAAGTGAGTCAGCTGCTGCAAGCATCTCATAAACCAGCAAGCAATATCTGGAACTGCCTTTCTTCTAACACAGAACAAGGAACTTTATAAAAATAGGATAATCATAAAGCTTTCTCTATTTTATCTCTGAGTTCTTAAGTCGGACTTCCCTGAGATCTCCTTGCCTAGCTCCATGCTATAAATCTGGAAAAAACTGATGAAGATATTGGAAGGCATGGAAATAAAATTGAACAGTGGAAAACTTAGGTACAAATCCAAAAAGAATGATCATTATATTTTTACTGTATCAGGCATTCTTCCCAAGTGATACTTCTATTAACCTCGAGGTGGTTAGACCTAGACTGGCCATGGAAATATAACTGTACATCAGTCAAAAGAACAGACCGGATGTGTGCCGGTTTCGGCTGGGACAGAATTAATTTTCGTCATAGTAGCTAGTATGAGGCTAAGTTTTGGATTTGTGTTGAACACAGTGTTGATAACACAGGGATGTTTTCGTTACTGCTGAGCAGTGCTTACACACAGTCAAGGCCTTTTCTGCTTCTCACCCCACCCCACCAGCGAGTAGGCAAGAAGTTGGGAGGGGACACAGCCAGGACAGCTGACCCCAACTGACCAAAGGGGTATTCCAGACCATATGATGCCATGCTCAGCATATAAGGCTGCGGGAAGAAGAAGGAAGGGGGGGACGTTCGGAGTGATGGCGTTTGTCTCCCCAAGTAACGGTTATGCATGATGGAGCCCTGCTTTCCTGGAGATGGCTGAACACCTGCCTGCCGATAGGAAGTAGCGAATGAATTCCTTGTTTTGCTTTGCTTGCATGCGCAGCTTTTGCTTTACCTGTTAAACTGTCTTTATCTCGATCCATGAGTTTTCTCACTCTCCCCCATCCCACCGGGGGGGAGTGAGCGAGCGGCTGCGTGGGGCTTAGTTGCTGGCTGGGATGGTAAGCTTTTATGATGATAAGATGCCGACAGGATGATAAGGTTTCATTTTTCTAACATCCATGATATTAGGGTGGTGGCAAGAAATCTCCTAAAATCTCAATTGTTATATTAAAGTCTCTGGTTTCACATGTAACCATAAGGATCCAGGAGTTTATTACAGGTATATACCCAAGACGTTTGAAAAAAGAGACAAAGTAAAGAAAATAAAGTTTTGTGAGGGACTGCTGGAGGGTCAGTTTGAGTCTCAGTGAGGGCAAATTGACTCCCTCACTATTTAGAAGGGCAGAAACAAACAGGAACATCTTACTGTAGCAAACATTACTAAGAGCACTGAGTGAGGATGGGTAGGACTTTCTCTTTTTGCTGCCTTCAGGAACTAGTGAGGACACTTGCGTACGTAGAGTCAAGCACTTGGATTTCCTCACTGATAACTTGGGCATCCTGCTGCGTAAGTGCTGCCGGATCAGGGCTCTGGGCGGTTCCTCCCGTGGGCAGCTCTCATGATTAACGAGTTATTTCCAAAGAGACATCTACTGTCAGCAGCTCACACTGATAATAGTAATAATAGTAATAGTAATAGT
>NW_009212339.1:0-5407 GCF_000690835.1 Fulmarus glacialis
GCTGCCTGCCAGGTTAAACCACGACACCGGAACAAACTTTCTAAAGAATTTCAATATTAGATGGACAAGTGGAAAACATATACTTGGGATAAGCCTCCATCTTTTGTTTAAAAAAAAAAAAAATTTCAGGTCTGTCAGTGTTCTCTGGATTCAATAAACATATTTCCAAAAACAGTTTATCAAGATTCCTTACCAAAATCTTCTAAGAACTAAGAGACCGTGGGATAACAGGGAAGGTTCTCGTATGGGTAGGTAGTGGATTATAAACTAGGGAAAAGGAGGACATGGGTAAAACATTGTTTGTCACAGTGGAAAGAATTTGCCAATGAACTCTACTATTCTGTGTTGCAATGTGCTTTTTAGCATATTCATAAATGATCAGAAAAAGAATGAATACTGAGGCAACGAAGTTTGCTGATGATACCGTCTACCAATGATAAAGATCTGCAAAGCAGTCTAAGAATGCTATGATAAAACAGCTGATTAAATTCAATGTAGATTAATAGATAATGATGTCCTTAAGGGGGGAAAAAAAAAAGAATGGTCCTAATTTCACATATTCTTGGATGGGTTGTGAGTTGACTGTTACAACCCTAAATCTCATTCTGAGTGGTAATAGATAGCCTTATGGAAACAGGAGAGCAGTGCTCGATGGCAGTCAAAAATCAAATGGAATATTATGAATTATTGTGAAAGGAACAGAGAACAAATCAGAACCTCATTATGCCACTTTGCAAATCCATCATGTACAATCATTGCGAATATAGTGTGGAATGCTAGCTTCTCAAATTAAAAAGAATATTATCGAATGAGAAAAAGCATTTGGAAGAAAAAAAAAGGAGATGGAGATGATGTAAGAATGAAGTGTCTGAGTTTTTTATTTTTGAACAGAAGATAAAAAAATAAAGAAATATGGACTTATTTGCATGTGTGATGTGGCTGAAGAGCCATTTTCTCTCCCTTTCTCTCCCTCTCTCCTTATTTTCCTTTTTTTAGACTATTTCCCTGTTTTGTGATCAGTTTATGGACAATAAGTGGAACCAAAGTATCAAAAAAGAGGCTACTGTGTAGCCCAGGATTAACACTTGACAAAACTGACTTTTTACTGTGAAGGAAGCAGTATAGACATATATGTGGACTGCAGATACTGCCCTCTGACCCTGCAGTTATGATGGAGGATCCAAAATACTGTAAGAATGCAAGAAAACATACATAACAAAGTTGGTGTCCCCAAAAAGCACGTGGAGACGAGCATCATGTGGCACATTCTGGAAGACCAAAAAAAAAAAAGTGCACACAGTTTGGGAAGAGACAAGACTTGTAGTGGAATTGTATCACTTTGCAAACATATCCAGCTATGATAACACCACTGCTAGATTAAAATAATTCCTGATAAAGGCAATGGATAATATTATAATATTAATCTGATATCAAATGGGATTTTTTTTTCTTTTTAGTTGGGTTGAGCACTAGCACATAAGCCACGGTGAGGCCAAGGACAAGCACTAAAACAGAAGATAGAGGGGGCCAAAAGAAGATGGATACACTTCAGGGCAAAGGCTTCTGAACATAATATTCTAAAGGAATGTGGTAAATAAAAGTATGGGTGAAAAAAACCAATGTGAAAATGTGAAAACAATGTGAAAATACATAAAAGGCTCAGCATGAAAAGATGATTGTAATAATAAAATAATGGCAAACCCTTTTCGCCAGGGGAGGGTAATTGCTGGAGGAATGAGGAAGTTTGAAGAAATGTTTGAGGGCTTCATCCTGGAAAAAAAAGGAAGTTTTTAGCATGCACAGACAGAGCTAAATTCACTCAATTCTTTCATGACTTGTGTCCTGCAGCAGAGTATGATGTGCCTGTTGCTCTGGAGGGCCTAGGGGAAGTAATTCATAGAGTGGGCACAGTTGCTCTTCTCCTCTATAGGGGTGGAAAAAAACCCACACGTGATAAAATGTTTTCTAAATTCATACATCGTTAATAACTATGTATGTAAAAAGGGGAATATTTTCAGTACTGCAGTTGGAGATATCCAGTAAATAGTGCTTGATGCCCAATGTTTGTTTTTTTTTTTTTTAAATTATCCTTGATGCAGACTTTGGTGGATCTACAAATCTGATAGAGGTCTGGCAAGTGTCCTGGGAGAAAGAGAAGGTGTACAAACATCTGTATGTTTTCAGCAATCTGTTTGGAAAACATTGTTTCCTCAGACTGCTGTGTTAGTTATCATTGGCACCCAATCAGCAATGATAGAAAGTTAGTCCTGGAGTGAGCACTAAGACCTGCGTACCTTTTGATTTAGGGCAGAACTCTAGAAACGCTTTGCTACAGGATACAAAGGAGGCTTTGAAAAGAGCTGGAGCTCTAAGTTGAAGTGAACCGAGGAAAGGTGTGCACTGTCTCGTGTAACACCATTCGTTGGAAGAGCCAAATGTGCTTTAAATGGACTTCAGATGAACAGTGATGTTGATGCTATTAGGGCTTGTGCCATAAGAATACATGTATAAATAATGCCTTAGAAATGTGCTAAAACTACAGGCAAAAAATAAGGCAGGAAAATCCATCTGGGGATCACAGGGGAAAAAAAGATCCCATGCAGTAAAGTGAACAGAGTTGTTAGCCTTGGCTGCCCATCTGTTCTTTCACTCCTCTGAGAAAGCCCTCCTGGAACATGCTGTCACTAAAAAGGTCACCATAAAATCAAATCCATTTGGGCTAGTCCTCATCTACTTTAATAATAGCTACTATTGGGAGATTAGGCTGTTTGCAGCGAAGTGTGGGTACAGCTATGCCACCACAGGGTTGTGAAGATAGTAAAGCTCCTCCTGAAGAGGAACGTGGGGTCTAATCGACAGTGTACTTCAGCTACAGATGGACAAAGCAAAGCTTGGTTTGCTGCCTGCTACCACTTTTTTGCTCAGAGAACTGAAAATATGAAAGTCTGCAGAGTCAGAATGTTGTGTTCCAACTGCAGGTGTATACAGGCAGAGCAAAATGAAAACCTCAGCATTTTGGTGTTCAGGAGAGACCCCAAAGTCATAAAACCAATGCTGTGCTATGATGTTACAGAGCTGAATGATTCTGTAGTGGAGAAACAGAAATAGTTTGAAATATTGGGTTGGAAAAGATAGCGTTGCTGATATATCAACATGTACTGCAGAGAAGTAGATGTTTTCTTCTCTGCATTCAATAGGAGATGAATTAGTGGTCACTCAACCAGCCATTTTGCTCAGGAAAGTGTTAGAAAACAGCTACAGTGGATGGGGTGTCATTGGTGTAGGAAGGGACCTGCTGGTTAGAAACAAGTCCCATGGCCTCCACAGCCATTTTGGGGTGTCATTTTCCTAAAATTAGATGGAACAATGACTTACCACTGCGTGATAGTACCACGGGAAATCTCAGAGCATTAGGTAGTTAGGTATTTAATTTTTTCTTGGGAAAGGAAGATACAAGTAAAATATCTTGAACTGCCTTTGCAAGAGGTTTTTGGAAATGGTTATTGGGTGGTGTAGAAACTCATGTAAGCTATAGCCAATCACTTAGATCTTACACATTAAGTGAAAGATGCTTTTGCCAGGCTTCTTGGCTCTGAACAATACAAACCTCAAGATACAGAATACTTTTCTCTCGTTGTCCCAATGAGTATTTCAGGTTGGAATAGCTTAGACAGGAAAAGTTGCAGAGCAACCCAGCAGAATTACCAAGGGCTTCATGTTGCAGGCATTTTGCAAGGAGCAGTAAGTGAGTTCAGATCTCCTCAGGTGGAGAGTGGTTAAGTAGGGTCGTGCATATAATGGGGTGGCTGTTGTAAACCTGGGGTTCTCTGTAGAAAAAAGAGCAATCATCTCCTTGGTTTTGTATCTAACTTGAGCTCTCCATTCGATTGCGTTGCTGCTTTTGCCAACACCCATGGTAAAAATAAAATGTTTCTTGTCAGAGAAAATGAAATACTATGTTTTGCCCCAAAATGAAAGTAGCTTTGCTTTTCCATATTGCTGAGGAGAAAACAAATACATTCCTATCTGCTACTGTCAAGCTGACTTTTTCATTTTGCTAGGTCAGGTTTTTATGTTCATTCTCCAAGCAGAAATCCATTGTTCACCCAGCCCTGCTCTATGTCTCTTAGTGATCAGCTGCTCCCCGCTCATTTGCAGAATGAAGGGCTGAGCCTTAATATGTGCCCTGAGCCCTTACACACCAGAGGGGAAGGGACTGTGGCCATCTGCGTGCTGCTGAACTCAGTGCAGTGTAAAGCAGTGTCCACCTCTGTACGGACACTTTGTTGTAGTGGAGACAGGGTAGAGGGTAAAAGGAATAACATGGTACTTTCACTGAAATGTAATTAGGCCAGCTAAAATGGAATAAGAAACATATACATTGAAATAAGTGTATTCATCAGATTTTTAGTACTGGTTAATAGAATTAATGTTATATCTTTGGTAAAATGACATGTTTCTGATTGGAAACAAGTCATGAGTCTATAAATATTCTTCAGATCAGTAAAACTGTAAAACATATTAGCACATTCTGAGTGAACAATCAGGAAGGGTAGAATAAATATAGAGAATGTTTCATCTTACAATAGATGGCTGGTCAGTGTTCAGCTTCTGTCAGAGGATATGTCTTAAAATGTGGCTACTGCAACATGGGGATACTTATTACCTGCTTTTTTTCCCAGATTTAACCCATGTCACCCAGGTGACTTTAGAATGAACCTAAGTTTTGACAAGGATAAATTGCACTTTGATTAAATGCAACTGTTTTGACACTTCCACAAAGTAATTGATTTTGTGTTAGAAAGGACCATTAGATTATTTAGTTCAAGCTGGCTGAAGTTCCTAGCTTTTACTTCTGAGATATTTATGATACATGATTGGCAACCCTTTCTGGAATCACAGTATCGCTGAGTTTGGAAGGATTCCAGGAGATTGTCTAGTCCAACTGTCATGCTCAAAGCAGGGTCACCTAAAGCAGTTGCTCAGGACTGTGTCTAGTCAGGTTTTGAATATTTCCAAGGATGGAGACTCCACAACATCTATGGGCAGCCTGTTCCAGTGTTTGACCACCCTCCGAGTAAAGAAGTTTTTTCTGATGTTTAAATGGAATTTCTTTTATTTCAGTTCGTGCCCATTGCCTTTTGCCCTGCCGCTGAATATAACTGAGTCTGACTCCATCATCTTTATCTCATAGAATCGTAGAATCGTAGAATCATAGAATGGTTTGTGTTGCAAAGGACCTTAAAGACCATCTAGTTCCAACCCCCCTGCCATGGTCAGGGACACCTTCCACTAGATCAGGTTGCTCAAAGCCTCATCTAACCTGGACTTGAACACTTCCAGGGAGGGAGCATCCACAACTTCTCTGGGTAACCTGTTCCACTGCCTCACCACCCTCACAGTAACG
>NW_009212339.1:6254-9819 GCF_000690835.1 Fulmarus glacialis
CGAGTGGTCCATCCATCAAATCCATGTCTCTCCAATTTAGAGACAAGGATGTCATGCGGGACAGTGTCAATGCACAAGTCCAGGTAGATGGTGTCAGTTGCTCTTCCCTTATCCACCAACACTGTAACCCCTTTTTATACACATTGATAAGATCCCCATGAGCCTTCTCTTCCACATGCTGAGCAGTTCCAGCTTTCTCAAGCACTTCTTTTATAAGAGTTGCTCCAATCTTCATGGCCTTTCATTGGAGTCACTCCAGTAAGTCCATGTCTCTCTTGTACTCAGGAGCCCACACTTTGACACAAGACTCCTGATGTGCTCTTACTAGTGCTGAGCAGAGGCAAAGGATCACCTCCCTCAACCTGCTGGTGATGCTCTTCCTAATGCAACCCCTTTGCCATGAGGGCACATTGCTGGCTCATGATCAGCTTGTTGTTCACCAGGACTCCTAGGTCCTTTTTGGCAGAGCTACTTTCCTGCTGGTTGGCCCCTAGCATGTACTGGTGCATGACATTATTCATGCCCAGTGGCAGGACTTTGCAATTCTTTGTTGAACTTCATGAGGTTCCTCTCTGCCCATTTCTGCAGCCTCTTGAGGTCTCTTTGAATGGCAGCACACCTATCTGGTGCCTCAGCCACTCCTCCCAGTTTTTATCATCAGCCTTACAGTGACATTAGCCAACTCCCTCAGTACTTGTGGGTGCACCCCATGAAGACCCATGGACTTGTGTATGTCCAATTTCCCTAACTTGATCCTCCCGCACCAAGGGTAACTCTTCCTAAATCCAGACTTTCCCACTGGTCTCAGGGGTCTGGTGGAGTCACCATTCCTGGAAGTATTTAAAAGACGTGTAGATGAGGTGCTTAGGGACATGGTTTAGTGGGTATGGTGGTGTTGGGTTGACGGCTGGACTCGATGATCTTAGAGGTCTTTTCCAACCTTAATGATTCTATGATTCTATCAGGTTCCCTGCCCCATTCAGTGTCAGGCCCACTTCTTTCATCTATTACTCCTTTTGCTGTTGGTAGGCCTATGGAAGCCCTTCTTACTGCCCTTCATATCCCTCACTATATTTGACTTCAGGTGGGCTTTGGCTTTCCTGATTCCATCCTTGTGCACTCAGACAGTATCTGTATATTTCTCCTGGGTGAACTGACCCTGCATCCCTCTGTTGTATGCTTCCTTTTTATGTTTAAGTTTAGTCAGGAGCTCCTTGTTTATCTATGTGGGTCTCCTGCCACGTCTTAGACTTCCTACATGTGGGGATGGACCATTCTTGTGCATGGAGGATGAGTTCCTTGAAGAACAACCATTCTGAAAGCATTTGTAAGTTTGGTTGCAAACAGCAAAGGAGAGTCTTGGAACTGCAAATAGTGCAGGAATAGAACTGTTTTAAAGTTAGGTGTTGCCAGTTTCTGGGCTAAGTGGAAATACTACAGAAATATTATTTCCTTTCATTTCCGTCTGCACACGGAAATATAGAGGTGTGTGACTGAAAGGATTTGGAGAGGCAGATCCCAACTTATCTGTGAAGTTTTGGCTTTGAACAAAAAGCACAAAAATGTAGGGTATCTGGAAATTTAAATGGACTGTAGAAAATAATCTTTGATCTTACTGAGTTTCTCTAGGTATGATGTAATTCCTGACAGGCCTCCAGGTCAATGAATATGCCTTCAATTCAGACAAATGCAGCTTTCTAAGAAATAAGATAACTTCCATGTTGTATAATAACATAGTTGATGCTTCTGATTGCTATTGTCCCTATCAAGCAATCATTTCCTGTTTTGCAGATCTATATAAGACAGCATGCAAAACTGTATTTCACTTTGCATTAATAGGAAAGATAACACATTTTACATGTTGTTGCATTTTCAGAGATAGCAAGGGAAGAATAACCTCTAACATTTTGCCTTCCTAGGGTGGTCCTCAGTGCTCAGCTGCTGAAGTTTGGGAAGGGAGTTTTTCTATAATTTCTCTTTTTTAAAATTAGACTGCACTATACTTTGACATCACTTCCATGGAGACAGATTAGAAGTATCAAATATTCCAGTCCTGCAATATAGCGATGAAAAAAAAGAGGGCTTTTTGAAGTAAAAAATGTACACTTTTTATGTTAAGATTTCAGTTTTAATAAATAAATGAATTCAGTAAAGAAACTTGAAAATAGAAGAACTTCTGTAAGTGTATTATATTTAGATACTGTATATAGCTAAGAAGCATGTATGCTTCAGTGAAAATGTTAGGAGTTTAGGGATCTGAATGCATGAGAAAGTTCATTTTGGGTGTGCTGTTTCAGCTCAGGATCACTCTTTGGTTGAAGGTTTATGCTTGTTCAAAATATTTCATATTTGTCTTTTCCATTAAATTCCATTCTTGTAAGTGCATTGGCTTTATAATAGTGATATTATTCTATCTCTATCATTATTCAAATATAAAAGTTGCATAAGGAGAACAGGATACGCCAGTAAGAGGAGGTAATGGTCTGTTTTGTTTTATCTGATTGTTTTAGCACCTTGCAATTTCCTCAGCCATCAGACTAGCCAAAAAAGTGTGAGTCTGAAAATCAGAAAAAGATGGGGAAGTAATTTGATGCTGTTGGTCTTATATATTTTGGCAACAGACTGTGAAAATGTGAAAGAATGTTTGCAAGTGGTTTGAATGAGTATGTGGAAAGATGTGGATCTGAGGTACCTTTTTAAAAATAAAATAAAACACTCTTAACACAAGAAGAGCTTTTTATGTTTCCCTGGTGTGAAAATTATTAGCAGCTACAGGCAGTCCCCATCTGGGAATTTGGAGCCTACTGTCTGGTCTTTCAGTCAGATTAGTTGGTGATACTAGGAGGAACGAATGATACTTGGAGGAACTGTGCGTAGCTTATGACAACAGACGACTGAATCAGCAACATGTGGCTAACAGCTCACAGACATCTGGTATAAGCCATTTTCCTGAGGAATTAATTTTTGTTGAATATATATTCCAAATCTTTCCTTCTCTAACGTAGGCACTTGCAGGAAATTAGATGAAGAAAAAATAAATACTGTATCAAAGTTTCAACATTAACTTGACAGGAAAGGAAAAACGCTAGGTTTGGCCTTTTAAATTTTTCTTTGTACTGTCTTAAAAAGGACTGATGATCTATCGGTTCTGGGCTTTTTTTGGGGGGGGGCAAGAGATGAGAAAGATTAGATTTTTTCCTGCTCTATTTTTATTCTTAAAAGTATTGGGGATGTTGTGGCATGATTAACTGATGTGATCCAGTGGCTTCATGTTGCTCCTGGGGAATGAAGCAGCTGTTAGTCTGGTAAAAACAAAAAAATCCTGGTGGACAATTTTCCCTTGGTAGTGGATTTCTCCAGTGGTGCGGAGCTGACACAATATTTCCAGTTCGGTCTTCTTTCTAGCCAGGGCTTGAAGAAACGAAAGAGGACAGACAGAACGCACGTGCCACTGTATCTTGTTCAGGCATTGACTATCGTAACTTGTGAAGAAGGTTGTAAATGATAGTACATTGAATGGGCAGAGAATTTCACTTCTCTCCTTTGTTTTGCTAGTTCTTTCCCT
>NW_009212339.1:9850-28404 GCF_000690835.1 Fulmarus glacialis
AGGAGGATATAGGGAAGTGATATGGGAGGCTGGGATTTTTCCAATCTGTAACTGAAGGGATGGGAAAGTTAAATGTTTAACAAGAGAATTTTCTTTTATGTACCGGTAGTAGACTTGTTCTGACTGAGCAATTGTGTTCAATTTGTATGTAGCTCAAAAATTGCTGCTTCAGTTTCAGATGTAAAAAACAACTTGTTTGTTTGACAGGTTGTTTGGACTTTAAAAGCATCATACAAGAAATAATTCAATTTCTTACATATTTTACTTCCAATATTGATTATTCAACAAACACACACATAAACGAGAGAGAGAGGTTTGAAATAGCCTGGGTAATATATTAGGAACTATCCACACGTCCCTTTTTGGCTACAGTTGTGCTGGCCCAAGAAGTTACCCCCAGCAGTCTGTCACTGTCGTCTGCTCATGTTCGCCATCTTCTGTGATCTGCTGGCTGAGCTGTGTGTGCCTGCTCACTGAGTTGTTCTGTGATTAAAATTGTGTGGGCTGTGCTAAATAGTAGTCCTGAGATCGTGATTTTCGCTATTGAGCGCATTTGACTTGTGCAGTCACTCACACGAACGTTTTATGTGGCGGATCAGAGAAGGTAGTGATCTCTGAGCACGTCTGTACAGTCAGATGTCGTCCAGGTCTATCGCTTAGTAGCCAGCTTGCAGCTCATGTAGACCTGGCACTGTGCTTATGACCAGCTGTATTTATCTTCTGCCCAGCAACAGGTACTAGTAGAGATATAGTGCCACTGCTACCCAGCTTCCCTGGGTTTGATAACTGTTGTCCTGGTTTCGGCTGGGATAGGGTTAAATTTCTTCCTAGTGCTGTGTTTTGGATTTAGTATGAGGAGAATGTTGATAACACACAATGTTGATAAACTGAATGTTTTCAGTTGTTGCTAAGTGCCCTCCTAGTCCAAGGAGAGCTCCCATGCCTACTGACTGAGCTAGGTACACAAGATGGGAGGGAACATAATCAGGACAGCCAGCTCAGCTGGCTAATGGGGTATTCCATACCATGTGATGTCATGCTCAGTATATGAATGGTAAGCGTGATCCAGGAAGTACCGATCACTACCTGGTTATCGGTCAGCACGGGTGGTGAGCAATTGCATTGTGCATCACTCATTTTGTATATTTTATCATCATCATTATTATTTTCCCTTTTCTGTTCTATTAAACTGTCTTTATCTCAACTCATGAGTTTTTCTCACTCCCACCCTTCCGATTCTCTCCCTGTCCCACTGCGGAGTTGGGGGGGAGTGAGTGAGCGGCTGCGTGGTATTTGGCTGCCTGCCAGGTTAAACCACAACAACTGTTCTTTTAGCAATTGACCACTCTGCAGGGAAGGAGCGAGGGGATTCCATGGGCCACCTAGGAGATATATGTGCAATTTCCATTTGGAGTGCAGCCTGATGTTTGTTTTGTCCATGCTATTACTTAGGTTTCTAAAGCATTCTGTTCTTGCCTTTCTGATAAAAGCGGTCCTCCCTTGATATGTATCCAGAATTACAAAGTTCCCATTCAAACATAGGGTGTCATAGCTCTTTTTAATCCTTCTAGGTGTTGAATGCAGTATTCCCTTAGCAACTTACATTATGCATTTGAAGGATCAGGGTGTCACTGCCTGTCCCGTTCTTCCACTGTGAAATCATAGAATCGTTAAGGTTGGAAAAGACCTCTAAGATCATCGAGTCCAACCGTCAACCCAACACCACCATGCCCACTAAACCATGTCCCTAAGCGCCTCATCTACATATCTTTTAAATACTTCCAGGGATGGTGACTCCACCACTTCCCTGGGCAGCCTGTTCCAAGGCCTGACGACTCTTTCAGTAAAGAAGTTTTTCCTAATGTCCAATCTAAACCTCCCTTGGCACAAATTGAGGCCATTTCCTCTTATCCTATAAGTCTCAATGTTCAGTAAACTGGATGTTCTCCAAACAAGAAAAGGACTTTAGGAAGATCTGCTCAAAAGTCTGAAACGATGTATTTATGTTTATTTGAATGGCAGTGTAGGAATGAGCTAGATAATAATGTAGAAAGTCAGCAATAAAATAAGGCAAGAACAGAAAAATTGAAATGGGCAAAAAATTTCCGTAAAAGATTGAAGGAAATTTAAAAGATCGTTCCTAAACTTCAAGGAAAAAGCCTATTTTTCTGCAGGAATTCTATTAGTAATCAGCAAAATGATTAAATTAATGAAGACTCATAAATGACTTAAATTCTGAAACTTTTTAAAACTCTGTCTTTAATAAGAAAAATAAAAAGAATTGCATCCTCAGAAATCTGTGTAACTTGAGGTTTCTATTATTTGGAGAATAACATCATTAAAATTACCCAAATATGCAGAAGATAGACTGGACAATTTTAATTGACCTTTTCCGTCTCTTAATTCTATAACCTTATGACCAGAAAATAATTGATAAAGGGCAAGAAAATGCTGGGAGGTATATGTATGTGTAATCTGCTGCTCTAAATAGTCATCTTAAGGAGTTAGTAGGTAAAACCTGTCACATAATCCTCTGACAATTATTTTGGAAACCCTGGGGACTGCAGATACACTGAAAACAAACCCAGTGTAATGTTAGGCTTTAGGAGAGTGCCATCCCAAGGAAGTTCACTGGTGATGTGGAAAGCACTGAGCCTTGCACAGATACAGCAAGTTCTTCAGAGAGCTCTGGTTCCCACGGATGGTCCATCATGGAGAATGTAGCTGGCTTGGAATCTATGCTGCTGAAGAGAGCCATCCCTGGTCATGCCTTCCATACCCCTTGTCTCCCACTCAGTTTAGACAAGGACATCGTTGTCTGCAGGCGGTTAAACAAGCGGAGAACGCCCACAGAAATGGGAATGATCTCCACTGGAGGCAGGGACTCACCGTGGCAGAAACTGCCAAGAGCACGGATGCGAGGTACTAGTTAGTGGTCTGCCGTAGGTCTCTGCACTGGCAGAGAGATGGCCTGGAGGAGTGAAGGTGTTTCTGTCTTGGACTTCAGGGATTCTGGGAGCCGTGAGGTAATGTTTACAGTGGTAAATGGACTGGAGGCAATACTGAAGTGAAACCCCAAAACATGTAATTGCCAGGGTCAGGGAACACAAAGGCCTCTTTCTCTGCTTCCTGGCTAATGATACTGCGCAGCTCCAGATATTGCAGGCACATGTGTGTAGCTCCTTCAGAATGCTCACTGGCATCTTATGACCTCTTTTGCAGAGATTTCATATTTTTCACTTTGAAGTTGCATTTCTTGATGCTTCTTTAATAGCTGGCAGCTGCGAGTTTCCAGACCATTCCCCTGTATTGCTACCATGATATCTTCCTGGTAGCAAAATTTCAGCTCAGCTCCCTGCAGATGTTTACCAGGTCTGCAGTCTCTACCAGTCCACAGGCTGCTCTGGTTTACCATTTGACACGGTTATTACTTTTTTTTTTTTTTTGTAATTAAACAAATTGTAATAGCTAACCAGAAGGCTGCTTTGCAGCTCAACAGACTGGTATTTTACATTATG
The DNA here is from genome assembly GCF_000690835.1 of Fulmarus glacialis. Lineage (NCBI taxonomy): Eukaryota > Metazoa > Chordata > Aves > Procellariiformes > Procellariidae > Fulmarus > Fulmarus glacialis. The sequence continues at coordinate 13,369 of NW_009212339.1, forward strand.
CCATCAAGGGGATATTCTGTTTTTTTAAGGTATTTTGGAGTTTATGAAGGTGCAAGGACAGTGCTGAAGGACTGTCTTAGGTAGAGGATTGTAATGTGACATGTTCATAATCATATTGTATGTATCTCTGTAATCATATCATATGTATCTCTGTTTGTCTCTCAAGGGAACAATTTGGTTTATTCCACGCTGGAGCTCAGGAATAAATTATTATGTGTGTGTTGAAGTTGGCTATGGGACTAGGTCATTCCAGCAAACCAGGGAGTAAACCAAACTGACAGACTTTTTTAAGCTTACCTGTGAACTTGGATTCTGAAGAAATGACAAGGGCAGCAGTTCCCCTGTTGTCCACGATGTGTTCTGACTTACACGGAAATAGAATTAGAGTGAAGAAATGAAATTCTCTCCTTTGACAATCAATTAAGGATGCTGATTAACTCTTTTACAAAAGCTGAGCACTAGAATGTAGTGATGTGATGATGAGTTATGAAAGTGATAAATTCTCCTATGTTTATATACAAAAATGTTTCTCGGGCAATATAAAAGTATGCTCCATCACAGGTCCGCATGATGATGCATGATTTTTATGGATTACAGTACATTTTTAGTTTTGTGGAGTTGATCTTTAATTACTGTCTTCTACAGAAAACAATTACATGGGAAATGTCAAGCAGCATTCTAAATACTGTAATTTTATGGAAGCCCTTATAAAATGTTTTTGAGAACAATTGTGAGTTAATAATTTAATGGGAAACTTGAATAACTTTAGCAGAGATAAATAACTTCAGCAGTGATGTGTGAATGTGCACTTGCAATTAGGCTGATCAATGCCTGTTATTAATGAGCACATAAATAAGCAAACTACTTCTGTGGCTTTGTTTAATACGGCCGTAGAAAGCAAAAGTAGCTATACCTAATTTTCCACTTTGTGTTAATTTACCACTTTATCTATAAGTAATATAGAAAGTAAATGGTATGTGATTAAAGTGCTTATGGTAATCCCGCCCCTGCAATGATATTTGTGCTTTTATCTTCATGAATATTGATCTTTTTTTTTTCCATTTAAATAAGCAAAGGAAACAGGGTGAAAAATGTCACTACCTAATCCGTTCAGTTTGTTTGTCTACTAACAAATGCTTTCCAGTTTTTTAGAAGAACTTTGTATGAAGTGATAACATGAATTAGTTACTCTAATCATAATCTTTCCAACTTCTCCTTTCCTGTCTGTTTTTTGCCTTAGTGTCCTACTAAGCCTATGAGCTTTTAGGTGCCAAGGATATACATGTGTATGAACAGTGCCTGACAGAGTGAGTTGAGAGTTTATGGGTAGGGCAGTGGACAGTGGCAGCAGAAACAGGTAAATGTTTTGTCCTAAAGGAAAAAAAGAAAATCTCTGTCCCAGAGCTTGAAATTTTTTTTATTGTATTCTGTGTGGTTACCCAGGTCTTCATTTTCTGATTTCACAAGATGTCCTAAAAATCCCCTTTGTTCCCACCAAGTAAGACAAACAGATCATCACGTTCTTTGCATTCTCCTGATCACCAGAGGTAGAACTGTAAGGATGTGAACTGTCCACGAATGATAAGCGTATCATCACTAATCTCGTCCTTGTCTGTGTTGTGCCTATATGATATGCTTACCTGTCTCGCCAATTCCTCTCTTTTTGTGTGTGTGTGTGCGCTGTGTGTTATGTGCATGGGTGAACCAGCTATTTCTCTTTCACTGTGTGCAGTTATCTCAGAAAATAGTACAGGCTCTGAGGGTCACTTGCCTTTCCTACACAATACACTGAAAGTAATGCAAGCAATTGCTACGTTATTAACTGTCAGGCTAAAGTTATTAAGAATCAGCCTTAGGATGAGGAAAGTACATATAAACTATAATGTGCTTTAAACGAGATAAAATTGCAGCTACAACTTAATAAAATTCTCATGTTTTGAATAGTCCCTGACCTGAGAGCATAACACAACAATTAAGTGCTAGAGTCACGTTGGCCGGAGCACGTGCAACTAACTAGGCAAAGCATTTCAACAGAACATTAATACAACCTTAGTACTAACAAGTATAGAATGGAAAGAGCTCATGGTGATATAAATACAGGTAGTAACAGGCTACAGATCATGTATTTCCAAAAAAAAAAGCCATGCCTTTGGAAGGCTAAGCCATCAATACAAATGCTGTGTACACTCACCAAAAGCCTGTGGAAAAGATGGTTGCAGTAACTCCAAATAGGGGAAGCAGGAACAGGGTGTTCAACAATCTGGAGAGAAATAAAAACTTGATAGCTGAATTTATTTGTTTATTTATTTTCATTTCTTTGGAAAAAAACAGTTGAATGAATGATTGATTTCCTGCCTTTCTCTCATTTGGATTACTAGATAAAATGACCATTCATTCCTTGTTTCTGGACCAAAGCTTTGCATTTGAAGTTCTACACCAATATAAAAAAAAAAAAAAAAGTCTGCTTGAAAAATAGATGTGAATGTCATTCAGTGCAACTCTAAATTTCCGATAAATAAATTAAAAAATGTTTGGAAACTGTCAACAATCCAGATATATTGACAATATGATTTTGCCTGTGGTTCAGTCTTGCACAGTTCATAAAAAGTCTGAGAAATACAGAATCCTATAAGATTTTTGTTTCAAAATTTTAACGTTTCATACAAAAATAGATAATTTTTAGTATTGTCATTTAAAAATGCAGTGATAAGAAGAAATAATCCTGGGGAAAAAAGTCACTATTTAATAATATGTCACATCTGGACTTCAATGAAATATTAATGCTAAGTTATGACAAGAAGAGTACCTCTTTCCCATCTTTCTTTTATCTAAATTGTTTAATATTTAATACTTTATAATAGAGAGATAGAGTAGACCGAAGTAGAGTTTGATACTGTTTCATTATGCATGATTTTATTACCAGATAAGAGTATTTAAAAATGTTTAGAATATTATAGGATCAGATACAGAATATTTAAAGCTATGTAATGCATTCTGTAACAGATCCAGGAATCCAAGATGTTCCTTGCCAAAGAAGACTGTAGATATAAACTCAAAATTTTTAGGAGAACCATCATTAATAGAAATATCTACATTGATGTTCCTTATGGGTCCCTTCCAACTTGAGATATTCTGTGATTCTATTTCATTGTTGCCAAAAATATAGCAAGATTGTTTGGGGCTTTTTTTTGTTAGAAAAGGTGGTGCATTGAATAGCATATCAGATATGGAAGAAAGCATAAAGAAGTCTAAGTTAAGCCTTACCAAAATGTTAGAAGAACACAATATCTGAAACCTGATAAAGTGTATGATTGACATAGTTGCATAGAGACAGCTTTTCATATGAAGTGATCCTACTAACCATATCTGTCAACTGAAGAGAGTAATCAAATGCTGAGACAAAAAGTATATTTAGTTGGTGCTATATAATTTCATTTAACTGATGTATCCTGTTGGACTTTGCTGACTTTATTCTTCATTGCAAAACAAAACCAGGTAACTACTAACCAAAGACAGTACTAAAACGTCACAGGATACACAGAAGGGTTTCATAGACATTATTTTCCAAATCAAAATGGATATTTAGAGATATTGGAAAATACTGAGAGAGAACACAGCTTGGAAAAGAACTTGGAAATACATGAGGTGGCCACAGGCACACTTCAGGGAAACAGAAAGGTTCTTCTGAATCAGATCACTAAATGGAATTTAGGCATTAAGTGCTTGACAGTTGCTATTTCAGCATATTTTAAGTACTCTGACATAATGTCATGTAATAGTAGTTTGGCACAGGATCTTTGCTCCTGCAGATTTATGAACTTTTAAGTTCTTAGAATAGGAATCAGAAGTGACCACGCAAACCCAAATTGTAGTCATGCGAAAGCAAATTTGTGACAAACCAGTGACCTTATTGTCTCCTTTGAAATTGTGGAGGGTACATAACTCACATTCAGTTTGGACACTGTAGATCTTCGATGGAAGCAAGTGTTTCTTTTACTTGGTTCACATCTACCTTTCCAGAAACAACAATTAGGCTACATGGTTCACCAGAAATTGTTTGTGTGGTTTAACTCTGATATATCACACAGACCAATGTTTCATTGTCTTCCTGTATTTCTCTGTGTATCTCATCCCTCTGTATTCTGCTGCTGAATCTTAGATTGTTACCTCTTGGGAACAGGGACCAACTTCTTGTTCTGGCTTAACTCTCTGAAGCACACCAGCAATACCTGGCATAATATAAGAAGCGATTTGGGCTCAAAAACCCAGCAATTCCCGCTTTAAGTGAATCTTTGGAGTTGAAAAGTGTGTTCCATGCTTGCGGGAGAGTCAACTCCCTGAATAGAGAGTCATTGTGATAGCCAGAAAGAGACAAAAGTACAACTCAGGTAACACCTTAAAAAGTATGATTTTTCTGTTACCCAAACAAAATGTTGCAAATCTAAAACTGAATTGGGGAAAGCATCTTTCTTGATATTACTTACATGAATAAAATCACATGATAAAACCACTTTCATACATGGATTCTATTAACTCTAATGACAAATAGATTATTTCAGGTTATTGTTTTCTCAAAAGTACCTATTCATTAAACACATAATTAAGCCCAGTTACCTGTACGCTTCATTAAAGGTCAGCTTTAAAACACCAAAGAATATACTTGATAGATAGATAAGTGCCTAGAGAGATTTTTCAGAAGTGGTAAAACAGTGTGCTTGAAACATGTCGAGTCATCTGGATAACCTTACAGTACAACCAGAGGTGAATAGGTAATTGAGAGTAGAGTTAGAGAAACTCAGGACTCTAAGCTCAATAGTATTTTAACAGAAAATTTTACTTGTGCAGTGAGGACAGCTAAAAAATCCACCATCTTGCAGGGATTAGCATTAAATGGTGTGAACGAGCCTAGAATTTCTGTTTTGTCATCAAAAGAAAACAATAACTTTTTTAGATAAAAGGAGGAAGAAGCTTTGAGCTATTTCCTAAGTTAATATTTCTGCCCTTATTTTAAACAATTGGTCTCAGCAGTGTAAGATCTTATTCTGTGGGCAGCTTTAAGCTCCCTGAGGAGTCAGAAATGGCTAGGTGTGCTCTGAGCATGCCTAATCAGCTCCTGCAACTACACTGAGTTTAACAAGGGAACCGCCCCCCCAAAACCCCCCCCTTATGATGGCATTAACTTTTGCTGTGCCTGATGAGTACTAAAGAGCCTTTCTCAGAAGAAGAAGGTCTGGGTTCTGAGTTATTCTCAGCCTGGGGGAGTTTGAATTCACAGGTGAGACAGATATTGATTTTAATGGTCCAAAATACTCGCTTAAATGTATTATACAATTGCAAATAAAATTATTTCTAAAGGGGTGGTAGGTGTTCCCCCCCCCCCAGTGTCTCGTAGTCAAGAATTCTCATTAAAATAGTCTTGACTTAACTTGCCTACCGAAACAAGAACCAGAAATCCTTAAGAAAAGGCAATCTGGCTATGATGCTAAAATCCCAGACCCCAGAACTTCAGTGTAAAGAAACAGGCGAAGGAGAAAAGGAGAATCATTGCTTCCTTGCAGCAGGTTGCAGTGTTGGGTCATTCAGCAGTCAATAATGAAATGGGTAGCACCCTCAATTGCACATATTTCACTCTTAGTGTAAACTCTGTCATCCTTCTTGGGGATTAATAGTTGTACGGAGTGGCTCCTTCAGCAGTCAAGTGCTTTTTCACATGGACCTTTCCTCTGCTGCCTTCTGGGAGTTAAATGTGCTGGCTGATGGGCTTAAGTCTTCTGGAGCTGGGCACAGAAAAAGAATGTCCACCTAATGGCTAAAATCCTTAAGTTACTCTTTATCTTTTATACACAGTTTTCCTGGTGTATATATGCAAGATTAATGACTTTCTGGTGATTTGACCATTCTCAAAACTGTATGGTTAGTCCTACTATAATAAATCCTACTTGAAACAATAATAGAATAAAACAGGGTGTAACATTTTGAAAGATTAAATATTTATCTTCTCATGGAAATAAACACAAGTGTGTAAAACATTGAAAGGCTATGAATGAAAGAAAGACTAGCACTCTCTACTATGTACACTTTCACCTCCTTGGTTCTGTACCTCCAATTAATTGTGGGCTGGGATTTTGAAAAAGGAATGTGAGACTTTTGACATTCGCATTGTAAGTGACATAATTTTTAGCTATAAACTGTGGCATACTGGAACACTAACAGCATTTTTGCAGCATTTTTTTCTTTTCTAACTACTGAATTCGGTGATACGCTGACAAAATGGCTAATGTGATCTGTAGGTATGAGCACAGAGGATCAATGAGTAGGTGATTTTTACCTCTTTAAACCAAGTCAGTGAGACAGATGTTGAGAAGCTATATACTGCTGTTCCCCACAGTCTGGCTGTGGTCATATTTTAAAAGCGGGGCCAGTGTGTAAATGAGCTGCAAAAATGATGTAAAGGCTTTCGAAGGGCAGACTTAGAAACCTCCAGCTGTTCAGCCAAGAGAAGGAAAAACAAAAGGTTGCGGTAACTTGATTACTACGTGTAAGTATTTCTGAGGTGAAAAAACGCTGGCTGTTGAAGAGATCTTCATTCTGGCTGGAAAGGCATGACAAGAGTGACTCCCTGGGCGCTGCCGCCACGCAGCGAGAGCGGGCAAGCACTGAAATGGACTACGGGGTGAGCGGGGGGTTCTTCACCTGACGCATCTTGGCAAGACCTGGGGCAAATGTTCCTGCAGTTGTTGGGCAAACAATACTTTAGCCAAGTTGAAGTTTTTCAGCGCAGCATAGGATAGCTGGAAGATACATAATGCATGTTACAGTAAGTCAGACTGAGTGGTTGAAGGATCCCTTCAGGGCTTAAATTCTCTCATTATTTTTCTTTAAGGACTGCTTTCGCCTTCCATTTTAAATTTTAGACTTCGCCCTTGGGTCCTCAAAAGACAGTCACAGACCCTGGTTCTATTTCTGCCTTTACCTTTCGTCAGTACTTTAAGAGACTATTGCCTTTAGATCCAGGATACCCTATTTCTGTATATTTTTTGTGGATATATTTTCCTGAAACACCCCTCTGAGATCAGTGTCCCTATCATTTGCTCTTTGGACTGTGAAAGGAAGGTCGTGTCACTTGGGAAAGGCTTTTTATATTACTGTTTACTGCTTTTATGATATAGAACGTTTTCCAGGGAAAAAGACCTATTTTTGTTTAGCAGACTCTTCTGAGGCATCTTTCTCTTCTTAAGATAATCCCATATATACTGCTGTTCTTTTGCTCCTTAATGTTCTGAATAAATGAAATGAAAAAACTGGAATATGTTTTTATTGGTTAGGCTGTCATATCTTATGGTTAAGAGATTTAGAATAACGGAGAGCAATTGTCTTAGAAATTGGAAAACTGTTGCCAAGTTTCTAGTTTGGATACTTGCGAGTGAAAGAGAAGCCCTGCTCAGAGAGAGAGAGAGACTTACTTTGTAAAGCTTGTGGGATTTAAGAAAATCTAACGTGGTGATGGGTTTTTTAAAAGAACATCCCTGCAGAGAAAAATGTCCAGGACAGTGCTATCAGGAACGTCTAACAGTGGCAAGACCATCTACTTTCTTTCACCCAGTTGTTGAATCTTCTGGAGGAAAAAGAAATCTCATCTGTGTACGGCAAAATGCCTGAACCTGGAACGTAAAATTGTGAGCCTTTCACTAAGGGGTCTCCTCTAAAGGAAGAGCAGATGCTGCGTACCGTACACACAGCAGAAGTCATAAAAGTCTCTCACAGACTTTCAGCAGTAACTATTGCATCTTACAACTGTGGAGAAGAAAAGGAAAGTACAAAATAAATGGATAATTGTCATGTATTACCAAACAATATTGTCTTTGCCAATCACTGCTGCCGGTAGATGACAGTGATACAGTCTTTTCCCTATCAGCATGCCTTCTGTCCCCTTACAGTTGACTTTTTCCAAACCCTGACTCCTGACCTTTCACCTCAGTCCATGGTTAATGCAGATGATGGATGAGCCTTGTTAGGCTCAGAAGATGTGCTAGTGTAAAGGAAAAATGCCAGCGGGCATGTTGTGTTTGTCTTACATTTTCGTAAGAATAACCTAGCTTTAAAACAGACAAGTAGCTGCACAGGCTGAGCAAAATAAATTTGTCATGAATGTTTTAGTCCTCTGCCGTTCAGTGTTGAATACTGATGTCGTATCGGCGGATAGGGAAAAGTAAGCAAGGCAGGAGACCCTGAAGGGGGGAAGGAATGGTCCAGTTGGAGCTGTAAAGGAACAGGCACTCAGTTTTGCTGCCTGAGGCTGAGCTCAGGGAATACAGAGCAGCCTGGCTCAGGAAGAGAATAAAGGTTCAGTCCCCAGTGCAGTATTCTGTATAGCTGCCCACATTGTGAATCACACACTTGAAATGGAAAAATAAAGCATTAAAATTATGAAATCAGTATGCTGTGATTTTTTTTCCAAGCAGTTTGAACATAAATTTAGTTTGAACTTGTTTCTAATAAAACAAATGGTATGAACTTGTCATATAAAAATCTTGAAGCAGACCTACATGGTTGAGGCTTTTTTACCTCTTTAAGAACCATCAGGGATTTTTTTGTTTGTTTTTTGTTCAAAGAGAATTCTTTTAATGTTTTGCGGGAAAGTAGAAGAAAGGAAGGCGTTCACTTTAATCATTAGATGGCAGGGTGGGAAAGAGATTTCTAAGGAAAGAATAATAGGAAAGACAATTTCTTGCTACCATAGTAGATAGGACTTCTATTTAGATGAGAACTATGGTTCCATGAGATTTTTTTTAAGTTTAGATGTTTTCATAAAAATACATAGATAAGTACAATGAATCCAGTGTTAGAGCTCTTGGTGGAATTTTTCCAGGACTCCATAGGCTTGAACTGTGGGCTTGAATTCAGAAGTCCAGGTAGTCAACACCCCATACAATATCCACAGAAACAACTTTTTAATGTTTGTCAGGCATCATGAACAAGAACAAACCAGTGTATTTTGGAAACAGCATATTTTCCGGCAAGGCTTGTTTTTTCCTGCTTGTTATCATCTATCAGATGTAGGTGTTTATTCATAAAAGTCTAGCTCTGCCAATCCAGTGGCTTGTATTTCTCCTGTCCAAAGTGCATCTAGCACTATCACCCTTTTTTCCAAAGGTTCTGGTTGGTTTCAGAACCTTTAAGTTGCTGAAGGGTGGCTGCCTTAATAGTCATTTTAACACGATTTTACTTGGCTTGAAAAACAAAACAAACAGGAAAGACCCAGATTCTGCTTCTGAAATTTTGTTTACCGCTGAACTTCTTTTTCATGAAGAGATCATGGAAAGGCAGTTGTTTTCATATTGTGCCAAGCAAACAAAATTAGCTGTAAGCCTTCTCAAGTATTGGCATTTTAATCAGCCCGTGTTTCAAATGGCGTACTGTCTCCTCATCGTGAAGAGGTTCCAGTTCAGTGGTGGGACCAGCGACTGATCACGCTATGTGAAGAATTCACAGCACAGGGAGCTGCCTCACTGTGCTGAAAACTCCACCTATAACTTTGGCTATGATGCACTGCGCTGTAGTAACTGGAAGTGTCCTTATCAGAAGGGAACCTCGGGCACAGGAGTGTTTTGCTCTGTGGCTCATGGCATGGATATGTTTTAAATTTGGGAAGCTTGCAAAGGGGGAACTATTGTCAGAAAAAGAGGGTTTACTGAGTTCAGTACAGCCACTATGTGAATGGATTTGCTGAGTATTCAGAGAGAGAATATTGAATACCTGGGGATAAAATCAATTTTAACTATTTCTGTGTATTACATTTCTGCGTTTGGAATAACCATTTCAGAGACTGAAAAGAGGGGAAAATAAAACAAAAATCCCGTCCCAGAAAAGAATGTACAAATAAAATTCAAGAATATTTGAAAGATCATAATTCTTTTAGCATCTTGGCAACTGGTGAAGGGTAGGTGTTGAAAATCAAGACTGCTATTCACCTTTACAGTGAGGCCCAGAATTGGTCTGCTACTTATACTATGCTTTCTTCCCTAACAAGATTCTTGTGACCATCCTGTGAAGATGAAATGGGAAGTTCATTTTCTTCTTTTTCAGCATTGCTTCTCATTTAATGGAAATAAAAGCAAGGCCAAGCAAATGAAAACAGCATGCCAAATTTAGAGTAAAGCATATCAACAGTTGCTAAAGCGTAGTGTGTCTACAGTGGCTTGATTTGTGGTTCAGTATTAGTTCGTACCTTGTACACGTGCAATGGCATGTAGCCATTTGTTATGCCTGCTACCTTACTGGCAGTAGCATGAAATGAGCTGAAGTCTTGTGAATTGGGGAAGTGACACCAGTGTATCTCCAGGCAGTCATAGGTGCAACCTACATCCACGTGAGTAACAACCCCTTGCAGCTCCAGAATTACAAAGTATTGGAAGGGTTGAGTAAAAAAGCCACAAGAAGGACTTGTGTGCTGAGGAAAGCAAGTTACAATAAGAGTTTTAAGGAATTCAATCTAGCCATTTTTCTAAAAAGAAGATTTGAATGTGACGTGATCATAATGCCCAAATACCTTCATGTTGAGAAAATCATGTCCTCTGTAATTTAAGAGAGAAAAGATTAATGGCAGGAAGTTAAAGGCATAAAAATTTGAACAAGAAATTAGTCCTAATTTTTAACAGTGAGGGCACTGAAACATTAGCACAGATTACCAGTGATATTGATGATTTCTACACCTTATGAAGTCTTCAAATCAATGCTGAATGTCTTTCTAAACTAATTGATTTAGCCAAACAGGTTCTGGGAATACAAATAGGAGGAACTGCATGAAATTTAAGGATTTCTGTTACATGGGACACAATAATTGAGGTAATTGTCCTTCTGACCTTAGTTTCTCTGAATTTATTAAAGATAAGTGTTAGATAGCAGATGAATCACTGTTCTGAACTGTTAGTTATTTCTGTTCTTGGCATTTCATGCAACTACTATTTTCTTATGATTCTCGGTGAGAGAATCAAAGTTTATGATGTCATCTAGTATATTTATTATAATTGGTTATATAATCTTAATACTTCGTTTCTTTAGTGGAATAGAATTTAAATGTCTTCTCTCTCCAATATGGTCTTGTCTGCTTGACCTACCCTGACCAATCCCCTATTTTCCAGGCGTGTAACATGGCCATTTCAGCAAGAAAGCTCCTCTAAGTCGCTGAAGAGAAGCAAGATACTTTACTACCACCTGGGGAGGTAACTGCATGGTCACTGGTGATGACCAGTGAGTCACCTCCCTTAAGTGAGGAGTGAAGCATCTTTTGTTCACTGGGCCAGAGGCGCTTTCCTTTTGCCGTGGACTCTGACTCCCCTTCTGCCTGACCCTACTAAGATGTTTTAATGGAAAATCAGTTTGAGGGACAAACAGTAGCTGCTAAATACAGATTGTATAAATATTCCCTTTAAATTTTCTGAGTATGATAAAATACCATTCCTCTTCCTGATAAACATCACTATGCACACATTCTAGCATTTTGTAGGTAGTGGGATTGTTTTTCTCTTAATATTAGTGTGTTTGATTCTGTGGGGTTTGACATCTCTATTCTTTTGTCTGACAAATCTGTGCGCTGACTTGTAAAAAAAAATCAATATTGTTTTCCCTGGCACTTTCTCTGCAGTTGAGTTGATTTATTATCACAGTTCCCTTTCCCCTCTTTTTATCAGTGTGTTTCTATTGCTTTAGGGTTGAGTACCTGATAACATCACAGGGTAGAAGACACACAGAGGGTTTCCGTGACCTTATCCCCTGTGTGATCTTGTCCAGTGTGACGGTGAGCCATGGCTATAAAGTGAACAATGATATTATCCAAGCTGTGTGATCAGATTTATGTTCTATTATGTTGGAAATAGAGACGAACTAGAACCAATGAACAAAATTTAGATTTATGTTTAAACTGTACTTGTCCAGTATCTCAGTGGCTAAAAGGAGAGTAAACATCCACTGAGTAAAACTTAATTTGCCTGCAAAGTAGTATGTGCTGGAAGAGTCATACAGCCCATAGTCCTTGTGGGATTTAAACCAAGCATGAAGGTGAGCTTGTTGTTGCTCCTTAAAAATGTAGCTTTATTACTGTTGTTTCTGTTAGCCACTTATATCAAAGTAGTATTTAAGAGCCTCAGTAAAAGATCAGAGCTACCTTGCCCTAGACACTGTATGGACACATACGAAAAGACAAAGTTCACAGGCAGTATTTCAGAACAGATGCAACCAAAGGCTGCAACATGTGAATGTGCTGTGAGCATGTTCACGAGCGTAAGCGCAGTAATGCAAACAGAGGCCATGCTCACACAGGGGTGCTCGGGGAAAATCAGTTAACTAAGTTTATTAAACCTATGCCAAACGTGGCTACAGCGTATTAGAGTCACTTTATTCTTGGAAGAAAGTATCCTCATGTAATGACTTCTGTCTGTTGACTTTCTTTCTCTGTTAACCACCTCGGTAATCTCAGACCACTCCTTGCCTTGCCACTGGGGACTGTCATTATCTGTAGGCATCGTGAGAGAAATATACTTGAAGGTAGGCTGCAAAGCAGGATTTTGTGAAGGGGTTTTTCCTATCGGCAGGGAGCAGCAATGAGGAAATGGCAGGTGCTTGACAGAGGGGTGTGTGTGGTGTGCCTGCTTGGGGCTGCAGGGGTTGGGAGGCCGAGGGGGGAACTTGACAGCAAAGTAAGCTCATGCGTCTGATAGCTAGAGCAGGGCAATAGGGTGAAGTCTAATAAGACAGGCAAAATAATGTGTGAACTCAGTTAGTGGAAAGATGCAAAAGTGTGATGATACAGTTAGAGAAAAGAGGGAGGAGGACAGTTCTAGCAGTTATTAGACTTAATGAGATTTGGAGGTCAGCCTCTGGCTAGACTACATCAGAGGAAATGATGCAAGCAAAAAGTCTGAGAAAATTTGGTTCGGAAACCATGCCCTTGCACTATTGCCCTTTTTTTTCTCTTCCCTTCTTTCCTGCAGGGACTCAGGAAGATTTGGCAGCAGGACAGTGGAGTTGGCGATAGAAGGAGCAAGAAGACATGGGGGAGCAACATTACCAGCGTCCCCAGTGCTGCTGCTCTAATGCAGTATGTTTCTTAATGATGTTAGAAGCCTCAAGCTTCCTTCAGCTCTGGCTGGAAAAAGTAAGTCCTGATTGGCTTTTCTTTCTTTTTTTTTTTTTTCTTTTTCTCTCACTTCTTCCGGTAGTGTATCAGAGGGAGAAGAGGGGGAAGAAGATAGAGCTTAGTAGCTTTGGTCTTTTCTCCTGTTATCTTCTCCTTGAGAGAGAGAAAAATCTGCTTCCCCGTCTTCTGCTCTCCTTGTCAGCTGTAAGTGGCTGCAGTGGCTGCAGGCAGTTCAAAGCTGGAACAGGAACAGATCTAGAGGTGAGAGGACAAGCGCGTCTGGAGCTTTGTGTTTAGTTTCAAAGCAAAGCGAAAGATTGCTGTGGAGCTACAGTGGGTCTGGATTAATTTACTTGCAAGATGTGTCTACCAGGCCTTCATATATTTGGTGGTACTTCTCAGAAGAACCAGCTTATCCAGCTGGACACACAACCAGTCCCCAGTTACCTAGAAGCAATCACACTGGTACCAAAGTATATCATCTTGGCAACATATATTTCATTAACCATATTACTTTTATCGATCAATGTATTTTTTTGTAAAAAGAGGCATGAAGTTATTAACATGTTTTATTTTCTGTAGACCCATACTATCAACATGAATTTTATTACCCCAGTTAAATTCTTCATTAAGAGTCCAGCCACTGACAGATTTTTTTTTTCTACTTTCTATTGACTCTTTTAAGATATCATCAGAACTTAGTTCTTTGTTGGGTTTTCTCCCCCATCCTTTGGAACTTCCCAGCAACTCAACACACATAATGTATAGTTTTAGCAGTTGTTTTTTTAACATCTTGCTTAAGTATGCTGTTACGGAGAGCATTTGTTCACCATCATACACTGATATCATCTGTCCTTTTTCCAGATATTGGGCTATAATCTTCTGGAGGCACCGTTGTATGACTCCTTTCTGTCTTAATTATGGAGAAATATGCCTTTAAATTGTCCTTAGCTCTGGCATAATGATAGATTGAGTTGTTTTGCTTCCCTTCCCTTATCAATTTTCTATGATTCCTACACTCTGATTTACATTTATCATCAGCTTCTTGTTTCTTTAATCAGCAAGCAATACTTTGATAGCTGCTGTCATACCTGCTAGGGTAGTTTTAACCAGTAAAAGCATCTTTCTTAATTGCTTCAGGCAGAAGCTTTTCAGACTTGTACTGAATGCTTTTACGCAGTTCCCAGTTATCATTCAGTTTTTCTGCTTAACTTATTTTCCCAATGGATTTGGTCATATGTTGATACAATAGTAGAGCTGTTTGGGTGGTGCAAGAGTTTGGGGCACAGTGATATTAGAAGGTACACAATGGTGTAGCTAATTGTTCTGTGAATTTTTGTTTTCCAAATTCATTCATAGTTCCCTGCCTACCCATATACGTGAGCAGTGCTCTAGCCTCAAAATTACTAATTTCTAAAGTGAATAATGTAGATGTCTGGCATAGTGTTATGAAGTAAAACGGCATATATTTTTGTTAACACAGCTATGCAACGTTGATTTTTTAACAACAAAAAGAGCAAATTTTAAAATAACATCCAATAGTATTCCTGAATTTCTTTTTGCTCAGAAAGCCATCTGAATTTTCAGGCAGCAGAATTTTAAAGCCACATCACTTTCCTCTCACTGGGGAATTAAACCTCAAGGATTTTTTTGTTTTTCTCTTTTTATTGTGGTTAGTACAGATCAGTTCCAAGGTGAGAACAGGTATATCCTTCATAGGTATCCCACATTACAGTTGAGCTCCTCTCTTCCAAGCAGTGCAGGGACAGGCTCTTTTGCTGCCATTGAATCATACTTTCACTTAGTGCAGGAGAAACCATTGCTGATGAGAATCATCCATATTGACACATTTTTCTGAAAAATCATACAATCATAGAATAGAATCATTTGGGTTGGAAGGG
>NW_009212340.1:0-1063 GCF_000690835.1 Fulmarus glacialis
AAAGCACGGGTTAACCGGGCCGCACCGCGTTTGCTGTGGCTGATCGATACTTGCTTCTCTTTGGAAGTAGAGAAGACATTATAGAGCTTACTTGCGTGCTACCTCTACTTATTAGGCTAAATGTAAATGCATGAAAACTACAGTTGTAACTCCTGTTGTTCTTACAAAGGAAAGCCAAAGGAAGCAAGGAAGGACTTTTTTACACGGGCTATTTTAATATTAACAGCTTCATTAGAAAAAATGTTTTGGTGAGTCCCTTTTCAGGTAAAACCAGTAGAAATTTAGTTTGTGTCCGTTTATACACAGTTCATTTATAGATTTCATTCGTTCATAGTTAAATTTCAAACTTGGGAGTGTTCATTTATTTAAAAATAGAGAATAAAGTTGTTTGGGAAGATGTCCTGAATCAATTTGCTGAGCTCTTGAGTTTTCAGAGGGGATTGTTTTAACAAACCATAAGTTTTGAGACCTGTTAGACGCTGTCTTCCAAGCTTTGGTGCAACTCTTCTGTCAGTGACTTCTCCCTGTCTTCAGTTTCTCTCTCCTCCTCAGTAGCTGGTTTTTTTTTTGTTTGGTTGAATTTGCGGTGGTTTTCTTTACCAGTCTTTAAATAGGATTTTGTGGGTTGGTGTTTTGGGATTTTTTTTTCCTCCTGTAATTTAATTAGAATTTTGACATGCTGCTATGTGAAAAATCTCATTCTGATACTCCACACTTGGATAAAAATACTCAACTTTTTCCTCTGTGGTGGCCCTGTCACTGAGCATTTTTACCAATAGCAGCCTTAAAAAAACATTGTTTATATTCTGTAGCCCAACCAAAGAATTAGAGCAAAAACTTTAAAAGTAGAAGCAATGTAATGCCTATTTATTTTCATCTAATCTTACATTTCGTTATATTTTAAATTAGAAGCGCTTTATTTGTAATTACAAATGCGGAAGAGAGCCATTCTAGTGAATACTACATTGTCTTTCTTTTTCCAAACAGTTTGCATGCTCCCACTAGACTTGTTAAATTGGTGTTGCTTCCTAATGGCTCTTTAGTGTAAGCTAAATTTCTGCTT
>NW_009212340.1:1094-62659 GCF_000690835.1 Fulmarus glacialis
TGCACTAGTCTTGTAAGACATGTATTTATTTGTAAGTAGAGAAACAGCTTCTCCATCTTAGTATGTATGAAAATAGGCTTAACTCCCTCTTTAAGTAAGATGCTGTCTTGCAGCACTTGTGGCTTGCTGCTGCCAAAAGTGCTGCCTTGCTTTGTGATGTCCTCCCTTGTATGAGTTTTTTGAGATCCCTCCGTACATTAGTTGAGTGTACTAAAACAGCAGAAAAATATTCTTGTTTTCTTTTCCTGGATTTGTTTTCTTCCATTTTATTGAGAAAAATCTACTGTAAAGAGGACTGATGAGTGCTGGAGTTGGCACAAGGTAGGAGCAGGAGCCACTTGGGATGAAGTGGGGACTGGCACTCCACCCTTCAGGCAGTGGTTGATTCACTTCCCTACGCTTTGTGTAACCAAGCCAGTGATTTATCTAGGCCTACTCATTGTTTCTTAAAATTATGTTTTTTCTGAAACTTATGTAGTTATGTCACCCTTGTTCCTCTTCCCCTATATTGCTTTATCCTTCTTTGTTATGGAGCACATAAGAAAATGTTAGTGTGTGACTTTTTTACGGAGGAATGTGTAAAGCTGTTACAAGCATATGCCATGTTTACGTACATTTAGCTGGTACGTAAAAGCTATCACTAGGGGAAATGAATGCACATTAGTTCTTGAGGCTCAGCTGAAATACTGTTTTGTGTAGCTCTAGGTCGCTCTTAGGGCATTACAGCATTAAAGATATATCCAGATTTTAAATGATCAAGTGTAACTCAGTCATCCTTGCTTGAAGATTCCCCTTGACTTATCAGCAATCCAAAACCGAACAACTTGGAGCAATTGTACTCTGCTGAGATAAAAACGTACAAGTTGTGCTCTGAGCAAGTGTGCAGTGCTTCTCATTTATTGCGTAAGAAGGAATGGAGAACTGTTTTGAATGATTAGTTTGTTGCTGGCTTACTTCCGGGGCTGATGAACTAATTTGATAACGCCTAGACGCTCTTATTTTTATGCTGGAAAATCCCTATTATGACCTCTTAGTAAAGATGTGATACAGTTTCAGTATCATGGTGTAGATAGAAAATTGTTATCTTTGGTTTGTGTGAACTCTAAAAATTGGGGTAGGGAAGGGATGGAGAACTTGGTCATAAAAGAACAAAGGCTTTTTACACATCTTTTTCCTTTCAGCATCTCAAGAGGAAAGATCCATTTTGTGTAGAAATAAGCGATTTCCAGAGAACAGCCCCAATGACAGAACTGTCTGCGCATTTACCCCAGTTTCAGCATGGGCAGCTGACAGAAAACTTCCCTGATAACCACCTCAGCAACACTGTATGTAACAAACAATTTTATTACCTGGTAGCAGTTAAATCGGGATGAATAATGAGTGTGGATGAAAATACAGTTCAGAACTCTAGAAATCTGTTTGTTGGGAGTAGCTTTATCTATCTGGACTGTTGTGGTGATAAGCAGTGCTGAAAGAAATGTTCTGTAAAATATCTAATGTTCTAAACTCATTTTTATATACAGATTTCTCCCAGTTTGAAGTGGTGTTGGAGTGACCAAGCCCTCAAGAAAAATAAGAAAATAGGGTGGGACGCTCCATGTCAAACACTGACCTTTAGAGGATTTAGTGAGCTCTCTTGATCTAGCCTGGCTGTGGTCTGCTTGATTCACGGGTTTCTCAGCCACAGAGTTAATTTTAGTTTGGTTAGAGCTTGAAGCCTGGGTTTTGTTGTTGCTATTGCTGGAGGACTGCTCCTCTGCAGGAAGACCAGCACTGTCTTACTTGTGAATAATTGTCAAGGTGCTCTCAGAGTTCTTGAGGTTTTGGGGGGAGGGGGAACTCAAACCATAAAGTTTTATATGATTGCTTAGAAAGACCTAAGTGCATAATTGTGGCTAAAACTGTACTCGTTGTACTGCATGTGTTTTGGTAAAACCAAGTTTAGATGATCTACCTGGGTGTGGTGCTCAGGCTCTTGGATTAGTTATGCTCAGTTCTTTGTTCCTGCTACAGCTCTTGCATATCAGGTTTCCTTGTGACACAGAAATGCTCTTCTGAGGCTGGGCCACTTGTAGCCATGTTTATGGCAGTGATTCAAGAGAATATTTTGATCCCTGTGCTAACTCTTCTGTACAATCCAGCAGCTTAAGTAGAATTTTGAAAAATCCTTGTCTTTGTTTTAGATCAGCATCCTGCTATATCAGTAAAAATATAAAACATTTGAAAATTTATTTTTAAATTAAGAAGTCAGTTTCACTTAAGACCTTACTGATTATAGAAACTGTTAATAAAAATAGAAAAGTGGAAGCTTTCCTACTGCATCCTTTGTGCTTTTACATCAGAGGCAATGAAAAAGGTTTCTTTCCATCTTGGACAGGTGAGAGATTAACTTTTATTGAACAGTTCTACCAGATTAAAAAGGCAGAGCTCAGCAATAAGCTGTGGGCTCACCATCCTTACAGATAACTTGCTGATGCTCCTTCCCAGCAATGGGGGACGGCTGGTTCTATTTACTTCTCACTGACAGACTGTACTGATGAATAACTACTACTTGTGCTTTTTCTTTCCATGTTTAAGTGTAACTCTAGGTGTAGTTTCAATACTTAGTTGTAATGATTTTTCTCCGCTACATGTATCTGCTTTGTTTTTGTACATACATACAAAAATCCTTTCCTGCTTAAGTATATCTAGCTTCTGTGGCTAGCAGTCAGCATGTGAAGTCACTAAATACTATAATTTGCCATCTCTTCTTCCAGTCACACACCAAGAGTTCAGCCCAGCTTCAATATCAGCCACTGTATAAGGACCTTTAAACGTAAACAGTATATGTGAGAACTGATGAAGTCCGTGCCCACTGACTGTCAGGCAAGGGGGTCTGCTCCTGATGTATAAATCTGGATTTAATAAATAAAAACTTTTTATCAAATATGCTAACTTTTTTATCTCTTGGTCAGGGGCATTGCTCTGGGTTTGCTATTAACTATTTTCCTGATAGGAAAAAACTATCATTTGCTTTTGATATTGTTTATTCACCTGAAAGCGCGTAGTTCATAACTTACGTTTGCTTACGGTGTTACAACAGGTGTTACTGACTTTTTAGCTTCAGAATTTTCACTTTTAACTATGTCTGAGGAAAGTGAAGAGTCTGTTCCTTTGCTTCCACTTCAGCAAGAGTCCATGGCCTCTGCTCTGTTTAATACTGATCAGGTAGGATATGAGTGCACTTTGTTCTTTTAAGCAGTGGGGCACGCGCATGTCACATTTAGCTATACTTTAGTAGCCTGAAAGGACAACTTTTTTCTAGTTTTAACAGCGAATAACTCTTGTAACTCTTCTGATGCTGATCTGGTTTTCATGCACTGTGTTTTAATATGTAAAGGCATTTTGTGATTGTGTCTTTGTTCCTAACTAGTGGAGGGAATAAAATGGCACATACTGGTCTAATTTCTGCAATTTTTCTCTTTATATTTGATTTTGCAGTTTTTTGTAGTGGTGTGCAAGTTAATCAGGCTTTTCCTTTGGCTGTTTTTGTGTTTGCTTTGCAAAGCTATAGATTTTTATTTTACTTTTTATATTTCTGTGCCTAAGATAGGGGTAAGTGCTCCCTCATGCAGGACTGGTATTACAGCAGAGAAAGAGCAACGTATTCTGCTAGTGTGCAGAAACCTAAATATTAGGTCTGCTTTACTTGTGAAGTGTTCCAAGGCTCTGATCATCTCCAATGTAGTGTTACTTACGATCATCTTAGGCAGTTTATTTAGACAGGTAAGCTTATTGTTGTCTTGTTGTAGACTGAGAGAAATTATGTATTTTCACTATCAAAGTTAAAAATGTTACATTTGAGCTATAATCTCTACAGAAGGAGGTTCAGTTGCAGCCAGCATTTCAGAACAACTAAACATAATCTCTTTATTTGCATTCTCCCATATTCCTGTTTCTATCTGACTTTCGATAATTGTATGTGAGGACTTCACGCAAAATGCCAAGTGATTTATAATGAATCTTTCATTTAGTAAGAAATAATATTGAACCCAAAATCTTTTTCAGGACATACTTTAAGTTAGTGATACTAAATTCAAATTAAGGTTAAAACGTTAATTCTAAAAATCTGGTTGCCTGCTAGTTTTAATTGCTTAATTAAGACAATTTTAGATTTCCTCCCCCCCCCCAATATTCAGTTTCCATTTTGAAAAATAAAGCAAATTTTCATAGAGGACAGTTCTCGAAACCCTGCTGACCTTGATCCTGAGGATACCACAGAAAAGGAGCAAATAGTCAAAGTATTTGATGTGTATTGTTGCTTTGTAATGTTTTGTAAAAGCAAGTTTTTCCCAATGAGTTGGGGAAGTTGTAAAGCTTCAACCAAGGTTTTAGCAGCGTCAGTGTTTGCAGTTCAAAGTCCAGGGACTTGTACTCCTTAATCACTTAAGTGCTTTTGAAAACCCCACTATGAGTTCCTGAGTGTGTACTTAACATCTTATATTTTCTGAGAGTGGGACTGGGAAAATTTTGTATAAAGAATCTCCAAAATTACTATTGATTTATCAAAAAACTGCAGTGAGTTGATGAGACACAAGTCGGCAGTTATGTTTGGAAATGCTATTAAGAACAGGTAATGAGACTTTAACATTGTATGTTTAAGGAAAAGATTACCTGCATAAGAGTACTTAAGCAGAAATACATTGGGTTATTTTCAATGCCCTATCTTATGTCTAGAGCAATTTTACTAAAACTGAGTGGTATTTTAAAGGTATTGCAAAAGGTATCTTCCTTCAGTTTATTGTACATTTTAATCTAAGGCTGCTTTAGTGTGCTTACTCAAACGGAACTGTTTGTAAATTCTGAAGTAATTCTGAAGAAATGAGATTCATTTTGTAAGGAATCAAAAATCTTTGTGTTACATGTCTTTTATGTTAAACCTCTTGAGTGGAGGGAGTGGGAACAGTACAGTATTGACTTTGGACATGGTAATACAGTAAAAAAAAGAGCAGACTGTATAAACTGTTGCATTTTAGGGCTTGGTTAGAGTGACTGGTAAACATGAAATGGTTTTGGTTTTTTGTAGTCCAGAACAGGTGAAACATAGCTCAGTCTCCTGTTGGGTTTTCTGTATGTGCACACAACATAGAAAAGGCTGAATGTCTCCTGCTGATGGGACTTCTTGGAGAGGGGACAAAAGGTTTGTGACAACAGGAGGAGCACAGGCCTGATCATTTACTTGTAGGTGGTGTTCCCAGTTTGTGTTTTTGCTTGTGGTTAATCTTAATTCCATTGAAAGTTTACCTCTGTCCTTGTGTTTGAATTACACCCTTGATGTTTCGTGTAGCAGTATCAGGAAGGCTAGGAAGCTCTTTCATATTTGTTGACAAGGGTGGTGGAATTTCTTCAATGTCAGTGGAAGGATGTGGCAGTAGTATCCTTGGGAAAGGAGAGAAAGAATCTGCATGCTTAGCTCATCACGCTAAAGCTTTGGGATCAAATCTCAGTATAAAGACTGAGAATTACCTGAGTTTGATCACCGTTCGATGTCATTCTTCTCGCTAAAAATGTGGGAACACAATACCTTGTGAAGCTCTATTTTAATATATATTCTAGTTAGTGTACTGTAGTGGGAGTAACTTGGTAAGGAAAGTAGAAATTTTCTTGGGACTTTCATGGAGGTAGGTTCGTAAATGTCTGTTTGGCATTATTTCTAGGAAACAGATGCAGTTAATTCTTGTCAAGCTGTGAGTAATCTACTGTCATGCACCCTTGTATCAACTGTAGTTTGGACCAAGGGAAAAAGCTGTCTTTTTTTATTCAGCTTTTTGAATTCTGTTTAAAGGAGAGGCAACATAGGCTGTTAGATGCAACCAGCCCTACTTTCAGCTGCTGCTGTTTTTAATATAAATGCTTCTAAGACAACCCTGTGCTCCCATTCTTTTGATAAGTATGTGATGCAATTAATTACTATTGTTTAAGTCCTTGCTGCGGCACGTGTTCTTGACTGTAAATATTACCTTACACTTTTCCTCCTCAAGATCATCTTTAGCTTAGTGTACAAGAATATCATTGTGGATAGTTCCTGAGGAAACTTTTTTTTTTTATGTATTGCAGAATGACAACAGCGAAAGACGTCGCCATGATAATAGTGAGCGCAGAAGAAATGACAATCCCGAGTCTGAGACCAATGGGCAGCCACAAAACAACATTCAGCAAGTGGTGGAACAAGATGAAGAAGAAGATGAGGAGCTGACACTAAAATATGGGGCAAAACATGTGATCATGTTGTTTGTACCTGTCACACTTTGCATGGTGGTCGTTGTTGCAACCATCAAGTCTGTCAGCTTTTATACACGCAAGGATGGACAGCTGTATGTATCCATTTTTTTCCCCTAATTTTTCAATGGACACTGACCTAGATAATTTTCTTTAATCTCCATTTCTTCAGGAGTCTAATTCAGGCAGTGAACTCCCTCTTGCCTCCCTTTTCCCCTCCACCAGCCTGAAAATAGTTTTGTTTTATTCCTTCCAGAAACCATATTCATGGTACTATTGACATTTGTAGTCTGACTGGTGACCAGTTGGGATAATATCTTGGTTGTTACTGCTTGATTCAAATCCTAGTCCTCATTTTAGTACTTCGTCGTGCCTTGTGATATTTATAAAATAAACTCAATCCTGAGCCAAAACCATTTCAGTTATGCTCTGCTAGAATACAAAGATTTTGGAAAAGGAAAGAAACTACTTATGTAAATGAAGTAACATATATGCCAAGTTTTGGTTTGCCTATGCTGTTTGATAAAGAAATTCAAAGGCAAGAGGAAGATAGCTTTATGAGGTTCATTTCTGTTGCAGTTACAGAAACTTTCCTGGCAGGTTTCCTGTATAGATTTTTTTGGCGGGGGCAAAATATTAATGTTGCCAAAAAAAACCAATTTCAGTGAAAGCTGATTGAGAGAGGCAAAGGAAGAACACTGAGCCTGTCAGAACCCGCAGCAAATCAGTCTAAATGTTCCACTGTGAAAACGTTTAGACAAAATGATTCAAAGTGTTTTTGGCTTTGAAATGTTTGTATAATATAAGCGTGTCATAAAATGTTTCAATAAACCACAAAGTTCTTTTTCACTGTCAAAGTTATTGATCAAAGAATTATTTTTCTTGAGATTTTACTTATGGTAACTGTCTTCTCCCCTGCCCCTCCCCCCTCTTCCCCTAATGAAGTGGTTTTTTCCCCAGCTTGTTGTATTTTTTTAAGAAAGAGAGTTGAGCCCATACATTGTTTTGTTGAAATCACTGGGGGACCTTTCATTGTAAATCCACTAGATGGTGTGCTTATAAAGGTCTAGCCACAGTAATAGTCTAATGATTCATAGCATGTGAGTAATTGTATCAAACAAAGTGCAGTTCTGGTTTTGGTTTGTTTTACAAAGTAGAAAATAGTAGTAATCTAAGAATGTAGGAAAGGCAAGTCTTCTAAGGAATTTTTTTTTTTTTTAAAGTTTGCCTGATATGATACTGTGCCGCCTTTCGAATTTTGCCTAAGTAGAAAATAGCTGTTGCTTTTACAGCTCTGAATTGAAAGATTACTGCAATTTCATTTGATGTTCGCCTCACATATCAGAAACATCTGTGCATTCAGTGCCATTTCACTTGACTCTTTGTTGTTGTAGCATCTACACTCCTTTCACAGAAGAGACAGAGACAGTAGGACAGAGAGCCCTGAATTCAATTCTCAACGCGGCTATCATGATCAGCGTTATCATTGTCATGACCATACTCCTGGTTGTGCTTTACAAATACAGGTGCTACAAGGTGAGTATAAATATAATTGACTTGAGTAATTGTGCTAGTTTTATTTATTAGTATTTTATTTATTAGATTATCGAGAATGGAACAAAGTGAAGGGTTATCAAGGATGAGTGAGCAAAGGTAGCAGAATTGGTGACTCAATTCACTGTTTCAGTTTTGTGGCTTCTGTTCCTTTGGTGCAGTGGGGAGGCAAAGGCCCAGTGCGAACACTGCTGGCTGTTTTGTCAGTTAGAATTAGGGTGGCATTGCTTCCTATTCCTGTGAAATGTACCATATACTGAAATCTTCCTGGGGTCAAGAACTACAAAGTACAGACCTGATCCTACAATTTGAAACCTATTCAGGACTTCAGGGGCTTTTCAAGGGCTCCCCTCTCCCCACCCTGCCCCCAGTATAGAAGTCTCCCAAGAACGTGATGTGTGCATGGCTCTACATGGGCAGGCGATACCCTTATAGCAAACACAGAGATTCTAAGGCTTTTTTGTGAAAGACTTCAATCATGCAATGATGTAATCTAGGCAAGTCCAGGCTTAGCATAAATAATTGCAGTGTCACCTGCCTGGGAGGAGTTGTTTGTGAAAATTCCTGGTTGTCTTTGGGTCTTAATGACCCATTTGACAAAGTTTGGCCTAATAAAACTTCCCGGTGAGCAGCCAGAACCTTGAATCTGTTTCATAGTTGTAAAACAGGCACTGGGATCCATGCACTGGCACAAAGCTTTGCTCCACTTTATTTTGTTTTCAGGAGGGAAAAATGGCTTTGGTCTTCATGGCTGTGGGTGAAACCCCTTTACAAAGTATCTGTGGAGCGACTGGGGAAATGATTTTTGCCTGAATCTGCATACAGCTTGGAATAGTGTTTTTTAAAGTATGGACCTTCTCTTTTATCACAGTGTGGTGTTAAATCCGAACTGACAAAGTTTTCTTTTTAAACTGTCAATTCTGTTCATTTTAATGAAGTCAAATAGCTGATGTACTTCAGCTAGGTTCCTTGGCAGCCAATCAGTTCTCCTCAGTGCTGAAGGCATCAACTAGTTTTTACTAAGCTTTTCACATTTCTGGCTTCCCTCTTGACCTTACGAAGCACTGCATGTTCTCCTTTCAAAAATAATTGTTGGACTAAAAAATTAGAATGATCAGACAACAGAAATTTCCTGTAGTTATATTTTATGCTAATTAAAAGAAATAATTAACTTATTTTTAGAATTGCTAACAGAGTATTTCTACACTGCTATACCAGAATGCTGTAAAATGTAGTTGCCTGTCCATTGAATTCTATTTTACATGCAGTTCTACATGTAGAATGTAGTCTAGATTATGGGGCATGGAACTTACAATGAATGTTAGGCCTCCAGCTGGTAGTGATAATTTGCTTATCTTTACAAGATTTTTATCTAAAAACTCCTTTGAAGGAAGAAAATACTATTTCAGCTTTACTGCTGTTAATTTCCTATATTTTTCCTGTACGTGATAAGTTAAGCATGGTCCTGATTCTAGCTCCTAAATTTAACCAGAAACAGCATCTTCGAAGGTGATTGTATTTGACTAGCTTTTCTTTTTAATGTATTTTATTATTCTCTGCATTCTTCATTGTTTTAGTCTGCCTAACCAAAATCTGGTTGCTGTAGCTCACTTTAAGTCTCTGCATTCAAGTTTTAGCAGGCAAAGCCGACTCTGTACCAGCAATCAATTAGTGTTGAAGCTGTTGTCAAATGAAGAATGAAAATTCTTTAATTAGAAGGCAACAAACCTGTCATGGTATCCTGCTAGGAAAACGCTGGCCAAAACTTACAAGAAATACTTTGGAAAAATCACTTGTATGAAAAGAGGCTGGTGATCTGGAAAATGGTATAGCAAATGAGATACATACTGAGAATAAAACAAACGTCTGTGTGTAAAATGCCAATTTATGTCAGCTCTTGAAACTACCTCCTTTAGTACTGTTGACAGTAGTTACGCAAAGTGTGTGTAAACATTTGCTGGACTATGGCCTTGATGTTTGATATTGTTAGCATTTTACTCTCTACTAGAATGAAACATTACTATTCACATTATTTTCTTAAGTGGTAAGAAAGTTTAAGAGCTTATACTACAAATACAAGAACTACAGATAGAAGTCATATTATTAAAAGAAGTGACACAGCTTGCTTTGCCATTTTCTTAAAATGGTTTCAACTAGTTTTACAGAGAAATAAAATTACTCTTGTTAGGTCACTACTTAGATATATAGGTAGCTTTAGAAGTTGTTTGAAAGTTGGATTCTGTTTCAGGTACCTATCAGTCTTCAGCTTTAGTATGTTTTTTTCCCCCATTTGCTATGAGTGGTGACAGTTTGACAGACTGAGACAGATACTTTGACAGTTTTACTGCAGCATCTTTACAGGCACCATGCTTATTACACGTGGGAAATTCTTAAGTCTTTTTTGAGAATACGGTAGCAAATATGGAAAGCCAATCTGTTAGATTAGCAAGTTAAATGACAGGTTTTATTAGGTTGAAGGTTAAATTTGAACCTGTTTTGAAAGACAGACAATGTGAAGGAGGAGAATGAATGTTTCAAAAATTGCTGAGAACTTTAAAAATGCTTACGAAAAATTTAGTATTAGACTGAATGTACTAAATTACTAACTGTAATAGCTGGATTCTTAATTTGCTGGAAAGTCCTGGTTGCCTCGCTTAAACGTGATTCCTTTAGTCTGTGTGCATATGGGCTTTACTTCTAAATTAAATTCTGCAAAATATTTTAAAAATTATAACATAAGGTGCATTCTACTACACATCTTTCAGAAGAAGAGAAATAGATAACACAATTTCTAAACAGTTTCTGAATACTTTGATCTGGTGTACATATATAGCTAATTTAACCAGTTAATCTTCCACTGAGCATGTCTATTTGAAGCAGGATTTCTTATGCAGCTTGAATTTCTAGATTATTGCTTCTGACTGGTTATCTGCTTGCAATGTTAGGTCTGGCTTTATGTATAAGATTCTGCGGTGAGAATTTGACAAATATATGTTTCATTCTCAGTTTAGAGATTACCAAAGTTACAGGGCTCTTCAATCTTAATTTTTAATTTTGCACAGTAATACACTAGAGTGGTATGACTTTCATCAATGCAAAATCTGAGCGCCTGTCATTTCCAAGTTTAAATCTATGCGTGTGCCCATTGAGTACAACCCTGAACTGTTTTTTGTTAAATTGTTGGGGATGCATATCTGCTCTCATATCAAAATTAGGGATTTTGTCTATAGATGATTGATAGAGGATATAGAAAACCTTACATAGTCATTCATCGATGACATGCTAATTCTGAATTCCAACAGATAAGCACTGAAGGTTTTTCTGTGTTCCAGCATTTAATTCTATAACTGTGTTCTGAAAATGATTTGGAATCAGAGCAGGCTTTTTAATTGTGCAAAAATGAATCAAGTTTTCCATCTGTGTAATGCTGGATACTTCTGCTATGTTATAACTCCACTCTTATCAAAATGGCCTAAAAATATACAAACAGTAGTTTTCATCGTATAGAACCTCTATTGAAAGACCACAAAGCACTTAAAATTCATCAATGTAAATTGAAATACAGTAGTGTGTATAGACTAAATACGAATTTAGGAACAATGAAAGAGCAAGATAACTGAATATCACTTTCTTGCTTTAATCAAAAGGGAGAATAACCTTAAAAGCATTTTTAAGTAGATCGTAACTTTAAAATAACACATCTTAAAAAAAACAGCTGTATTGATATCTTTTTTTCCAGGTGATCCATGGCTGGCTTATAATTTCTTCTCTTTTGCTGCTTTTCTTTTTCTCCTTCATCTACCTGGGGTAAGTGAACTAAAGCATTAATACGCTATTTTTCATGTATCACTTCATGTATGTATTTATTCTAGAACTAGCCCTTGAATCTTAATGATAGTGAGTAAGCTACTGCAATAAAAGTTTTAGGTTTGTATAGGTTCATAGAGTACACATAAAAGAGAGATATTTATGGGTTTATAGTGCATCTGATATTGTACAGAAGCTGTCCATCACATGCAATCACCAGATTAAGCTATCTTCCACAGGGTAGCTTATTCTGCTAGCATATCTTCTGATAACTTAATTTTTCATAGCCATATGACTCAAGGGCAGTTGTTTACATCGTGGCTTTGGTGGTGGGCTGTATATGCAAAGGCTGTTTGCATGAGAGTGGCAGAAAAGAATCAGCTGAAAAGAATCTACTCTCTCACCAAAATATATTCAGTGTTTTTCTTTTCAAATTTGGAAGCATGCCTTTGTCCACACATCAAGAAAATTTGTACATAATACTCAGTATTCTCTAAAATGAACAACCTGATCAGGATTTGTAACTAGAGTTATGCCATGAAATTATTATACTGTGTATATTTTTGTACCACTTGATGACAGATACACTTCTTTTTGAAGAAGCTTATTTAATTTGGTCTCTAGGGGGTGAAAAAAATCTGAAGCATCTGTAACTTGTTTCCATTGTTTTAAGCAAATGCTTTTCCGTTGTTTTTGTTTTTGGTTTTTTTTAGTGAAGTGTTTAAGACATATAATGTTGCTATGGACTACATTACAGTGGCACTCATGATCTGGAACTTCGGTGTTGTGGGAATGATCTGTATTCATTGGAAGGGTCCGCTTCGGCTCCAGCAGGCATATCTCATTATGATAAGCGCTCTCATGGCCTTGGTGTTCATTAAGTACCTTCCTGAATGGACTGCGTGGCTTATCCTGGCTGTCATTTCAGTGTATGGTAAGGTCTGGGGCAAGGCATAGTAACAGGTATTATGGTGGGAATTTCTTCTATTCCCTGACTTCTCCGTTCATCTGACTAGACCTTAAAAAACCAAAAGGTGTGGGGGGGGTATCACTCAAAGTAGTGGATAAGGTGATTACAGACTTCAGAAATAAGATCATGATCTAAACCGAGATCAGTCCTCTGCAGCTAAGGGCTCTGTGTGATGCCATCTTCCTTCGTGTTTTCTGGACTTCTAGATTCTTTGAGGAGGAGAATTGAAGTAATTCAAGAGAGGAGGAGATAAGAGATGTATGTTGCCACTTTGACCTCTTCTGTGAAGGTGGAGAGGTTTTGGCTTGTCATTTTCCCCAAGAATCCTTGGAAACTATTGTATATTCAGAATGTAGGAGCTTGTTGTTTGGGTACAGTCCCATATAGGTATAGATCTGCCCAACCTATGAATTGCTCAAATTTGTGGACATAGAAACAACATCCTGCTCCATGCCTAATAATATAATGAGAAGAAAGCAAGGAAGAATTAAAGGCAGTTTTCATTGCTCAAAGTCATTTTACATTTAGAAGGATATAGTTGTGAGAATTATTTCCTTGTTTTTTTTTTTTTTTAAATAAAAAGGAAGTTCATTTGAATTACCACATATTATGCTTTTTCAGAATGATGACTGAGAGATACCTAGATGCAGTTTTTTCAT
The DNA here is from genome assembly GCF_000690835.1 of Fulmarus glacialis. Classification (NCBI taxonomy): domain Eukaryota; kingdom Metazoa; phylum Chordata; class Aves; order Procellariiformes; family Procellariidae; genus Fulmarus; species Fulmarus glacialis. Next base: position 14,343 of record NW_009212340.1, read on the forward strand.
AAAGCTTTAGAGGGCACTGGACACTTTTGGTAAGAAGATCACTCTATATCCCAAATACTGATTTAGTTCCCAGGCAAGACTAAAATCCAGTTACTTAGACATAATTAAAACAGTACAGCTAAGTATATCCATGAAGATGTGCTCATAACTTGAATTTTTTTGGAAGCATGGAAGTGTGATGAATGTGTACTCTGAAAGTCACTGATAATGATGAAGACTGAGAATCTGTCCAGTTGTAGAAGTGCAGGGGTTAATAAGATTTTATTAGGTCTAGTAGGTCAGTGTACTCCTTAGGTGTCCTCTTCCTTCAGAGGGAGGAAAAATGTCCCTCGTGTGTATGCTCATGGATCATAAGGCACATTATGAAAACCTTCCCATCCCCCCTCCCCACTTCCACCCTTCGTATTACTGGAACAAATCTGAGTATTCCAAGCATTCAGCCTTCAATCAGTGATTGCAAAATGAAATTACTCTTCAGATTACATTCCAAGACCATAACATGGTTGTCTTGAGTAAAAGGGAGGTAAGTTTCAAAGCCTGTGAGCCCACGCTAAGAATTCTTTACTTGAGCGGGACCAGCAATGGTGCTAGGGCAGTTAGCTAAGATGCAGAAGGCCTGCTCTGTGCAACATACAGCTCCTGAAAAGTAAGCTGTTCCTTTTGGTGTCAGATTTTGTTTCAAATGAATTTAAAGACATATAGTGAGTGGACAACTGCAAAAGGTAGTAGCAAGGTTAATATGTAAATGTTACAGTTTTCTGTCCAAATATGCAAGACAAGGGAAAAGTAGCTGAGGTTGTTTGTGGAGTTGCAAATTCCATTAACAAACCATCAAATTCAGGTGGAAGAGCAAATGGAGCATCTGATAGATCAGTTTTTCTTAATGCTGTGCTTTGATCTGTATGAGTAACTTGTCAGTCATACTATTTTGTAAAGGATTGCTTTTCAGTTAATTTTTACTTGTTCATCCAGTTTCATATACTGTCCCATTAACAAGAATTGAGGGAAGCAACAAAAAGCTTCCGTTCTTTTCTTATGCTAAATATGCTTTGAACACCTCTCAAATCTATGCAAACACAGCATTTTTCCACAATGCTTAATAAACCTGTTTTTTTTCCTCTTCACATGCACATCCACTTTTTTTCATCTTTAAGTGGGAATAAATTGGCAGTCATGCCTACTTCATAGAAATTATGTAAGCCTGACTTACCTGTTGTCTTACAATTTGTTTTAGCATTAAACTTGGGTTAAGAAAAGCTTTGATAATAGAAAGCAAGCTTGGGTATTTCCAAGATGTTAGTTGAATAGTAGCTTTCATGAATTATTTGCTTTCAACTTGCAAGTCAACATACAGACACAGATACATTTGCAGTTGCATATCTTAAGTGAGGAACATCACATTTTTTTAATTTGTGTACATATTACAGTAACAGGTAAAATAGGTTGTATAACTGAGAATATTAAAAAGTATTCCTGTAGGGTACTGACTTGTGGCCAATGGCTCTCTCAGAAGTCTATGCTCAGTGTAGCATTTTATCTTATTACCAGTCTCTGCAAGTGTTATAGAAAAACCTTCTTATAAGTATGTCTGCAGTGATATAAGGTCTGTTCGCTCTTCCTTTCAGATTTGGTTGCTGTCCTATGTCCTAAAGGTCCTCTTCGTATGCTAGTTGAAACAGCTCAAGAGAGAAACGAAACTCTCTTCCCAGCACTTATTTACTCCTGTAAGTACATTTTGTTAAATCTTTAAACTTATGATCACCCACTCAGCTGAAGTGATTTTCTCATTTTTCTGTGTTTTAACATGGTGCTTGTCAACTGGAATTCTTAGTCTGTTCACTTGGGCCTCAGTTTTCCTTTCACTGTTGACTCAGAAATGTGGAACAACTTCTGGCTAAGATCTTTCAGGATAAAAACCAGCATGGTTTGTTACAAAATACGAACAGGAAAAATGACAATATACCTTGTTTTGGCTAAAGAAGTATGTCATTAGGCTGTGAATTAAGCCTATTCAAAGGGAGTACCTGTTTTCAGAAAATATTTATCAGCTTTCAGTGCTTAAATAACCTGTGTGTTACTGGAAGGAAAGGGAGAAATTGCCAGGAAGAGATTCATTTACAGAACTGTTTTGTCCAGGTCTTTTTTGGTATGTTTTTTCTCCTTGCAGTTGCGAAAAATAACCTACTGAAAGCAAATTGCTGTTATGACCTGTGTATCAATTACTGCATAATTCCACTGTTTCTGAAGTTCCATGTTGCTAGTCATAATCATATGGATAAACAGTGAAATAGGTTAATCATAAATCATTAGGCTTCTGGTGCTCAAGAAAGGCCTGTATTTGGAAGCAGGAAGTGTGTTGTAGACTGACTGGCTACTTCAGGGACAAGTTTACAGTGGAGAAAAGGGAGGGGTTTCTTTATCTGTCACTCTTGCTGTGTTTTACTGATATTACTCATAGCTGCCTGTTGTTCTATTTTGTGGGAGGAGAGGTTAACCTCAGGTTTGTGAGAAACCACAAACTTGAATTAAAATACACCATGTAAGTGTGACAACATTGCATTACCTCCAGATTGGAGAATTCTTTGTGATGGTGGGGGCAGAGAACAATTAACTTTGGTGCAGATACTGCCTCTGAATTGAGGTACCTCAGTACCAGTCTTAATAGACCTTTTTACTTGCAGATAAAATAACAGATTAAAGGAAAAAAGTAAAGAAATCATTGATTCAGACTTTCAGAGTGGGCCTTATATATAGAAGTAATTTCTCTGGCAACAGCTATTGCCATTTTTTTCAACACCTAGTAAGAATAAAACTTTTATTCACCAAATTCTGTAAATGCATGTTGTAGCTGGTACTGGCTGTGTTCCAGATATTACTGTGCTTTGACGAGAGTAAAATTGCCTGTTGCAAAAGATAGTTGTATCAAAAAAAAAAAAAAAAAGAATGGATTGATGCCAACACTATTTCAGAATTGCATACATCTGAAGATATGATTAGCTATGCTGTTGTTTGTTTGGGTTTTTTTAAATAGCAACGATGATATGGCTAGTGAACATGGCTGAGGAAGATCCAGAAGCCCAACGGAAAGCTTCCAAAAACTCCACTTATGATAAACAAGGTGAGTTTTTCTTTCACAAGGCTTTGTAGTTGTCATTTTATTGGAATACATGTTTATGGATACTTGGTTTTTAGCTTTTTAAGTGTCTTGGTTGATGTAGAAGAGTGAAAGCATGGAGGCCTTATTAGGAATGATGAATCTGTCAAGACTTCAAAAATTGCTTACTTATTGCGCAGTTAATGTTCCTGCATTCATTTTTCTGAGATCCAGGATGTTGGTGGTGAAATGACTCTCAATAGACAACTATTGGCTGAGCTCAGTTGCTTGTCAAATTGGGGTGATATAGTATAATGCTAACTCATTTATATTTGTATTAAACAGAAATGTGTCTAGTCCTCTTGGCTATGCAGCTAGTGTTTAAAAACATGGGGTTTGTTTGTTTACATGTATTATTAAAGCAGAGCAGAGTTTCTGAATTTAACGTGTTTGAAGGGTGTATGTATATGTAACTTTCAGTAAAGTTTTCTATTTTACTGGAAAATTAAGCTGTCAATGTTGACTAAAGAAGCTAATGAAATATTAGATGAGAGTTTATTCCTTAAACTGTGATCTTTAAATTAGGTCATCACAGAACTTCCACTCTGTTATGTCAAAGTACTCCTGAATACTAGGACTTGAGTGCAACATGTAGATGCTGTGACCGCAGAGTGTGCATTGACTCCTGGTTGTTTAAATAAGTATTAAAATCCTAAGTGAGAATGTCTTATAATGGTGTGTGCCAATGTTAGATGTTGCTAAATATTATAGAATACCTCTTTTTCCCTCATTCTTCTATAATCTTACATGTGGAGAGATTGTCATGTTTTAGAAGGTACATTTCTGAAGGAGATCTCAAATGCCTTTCTTCCTTTGAGCTCCGGCAAACCAGACTCGGAATGAAGATGCTGAAGCAGATGATGGTGGCTTTAGTCAGGAATGGCAGCAGCAAAGGGACAATAGAATAGGACCCATTGAATCAACTCCTGAATCGCGTGCTGCTGTTCAGGCTCTACCCAGTAACTCTCAAACAAGTGAAGACCCCGAAGAACGTGAGTATGGAGTACTGTGTCTGAAAGACTTAGTAAAACCTGAAGCTAGTTAGTCTTAGTGTTAGTCATCCTGACTGCACAGATATAGTATGCTGTGAACTAATAGCAAGCTGAAGAGCTGCTCTTACTCATGATCAATACTGACATGCCTCATAGAAATAGATGGAGTTGGGTTTTGGTAGCTTTTGGGTTTGCTGCAGGAGTGAGTAATATTGGCCAAATTGATCTTCAGTTTGATACACAGACTCAAAACTTGAATAGCACAAGTTGCTTTCAGACCATTATACAGTCAGTTGCATTAGCTTCTTTTTTTTTTCACACAGTTCTGCTGTCTATCACCTCTTTTGGATTTTAGGCCCTGTAAATGCAGTCATTAATGTTTTTTGCCTCAAGATTAAACTACTGTAATCCACTCTGTAGAAAGCAATGTTTAAACCCTAACTGGAGACTGAAATGAATGCAGAATGCCATGGGCTTGCTTATTTTTCTCCAGCATCTTGCTGAGGTGCAGTATCTTTGGAGAGCATATGACATCAATACTCAGATATCTGTTTTAACAGACTCATGATTTCCAGTTGGAGATCAAGCTGCTATTAGATTTGCAAAGCTGTAAATAAATTAGGGTCTGCCTGTCTAATAAACTGCTCTTCCCATGTGATGCAGCCATATTTAGCAGGTGCAACTGCTTCCTCTGATTTTCAGGTGCTCCTCTGTTTAAAAATACAGACTTCTATTTTAAAAACAATTTTAGAATTTACTTTGTCCCAAAAATTCCAAATTCAGAGTGTGTTGCAAATCCATTTTCATTTCTAGAGCTTAGAAAAATAACATTAAGATGCAAAAATTTTAGGAATTGGGCTATTTTAGTTTAGTTAACTGGTTAACTAAAACTCTTGCCTGGCCAGACTAGTAATTTTCTCCTTCCTGTATTCCTACAGCAAATAGTAATGACAGATGTGCAGTGATCCAGTCAGACTTGTCAGCCAGTATTAGCTTACTAGAAGTTTGGAGGAGCTTATTAGAAATTTGGAGAGTTCGCTTGTGTGGAAAGAGTTACCTAGCAGTTGCCTTTCCTTATTGTTCTGTCACATGGAAAGCAAGCATCCAAGTTTTGTTTCAGTAGTTAAAGGGTGTTTTAGTGCTTAAGAGCTTTTCATGAGCACTGTTTTAGACTATATATTGGAGGCCTGCTGAAAGAGAGTAGGGTTGCCTTTTCTCCTTTTTTCTTTTCTCTTCTCCTTTTTTCTTTTCTCTTCTCCTTTTTTCTCTTCTCCCCAGTTATCAACAAAGCATACACCTCTGTTTTGATGCCCTGAATTCTTCTTAGAACTCTAAAGTGAGTTTTGGGCTGCACTGTAATCAGGTGACAAAGTAAATGATAGGCCAAATGAAAAGAGCTGGTGACCTGATGTTGGCCTCTCTGACTTGGATTAAAAGCTCAGAAAGTGAACTGGCATTCAGGAAATCTTTGTTATTTTGTTTGCAGAAATAATTGAGTATTGTGCTCCCAGAGTTGTTGCTAAGGTGGTGATCACTATTTAAAGGAGTAAGACATTAACTCATGAGTTTTCCTAAACCTCACATCTTGGACTAAGTATGTGGTTTTTTGCTTCTGTGATATGCGCTGTAATTACACACAAGTGCTTTTTAGAACTACCTTAGTAAGAATTCTGTAGGAAACTTGGGAGGGCACTGGAATATTTTGCTGGGTATAGGTTTCTAACTGGCAAATAAAACATCATCTGCACGGGACTTACTTGTTTTCCCCCTCCCTCGGCCAGCTTAAAGGAATTGTACTTCAATATTTTGTTGAATATGACATGACAATCAAAAGTGGACACCCCCCCAACAAATATAATTACAAATATCTGAGTTTGTATATATTGCATTTGTATATACAGGAGACTAGGAATATAGAAAAATTCTAATTAGAGGATGAACTAATTGAGTGGTGTAATGTTCCTAAGCCATCTTGTTTCACAAGAGTTTTTCTTTATCACTTGATTGAGGTCTGGTACTAGTTTTGAAAATAAAATGTTCTTATTAGCAAGTCTTGTTGATACTTAATGTAAATCTGTATTATTCTCTGACAATTACTGATATGTAATATTACTGATACTTAATGCTGCCATATATTCACTTTTGCAGGAGGAGTAAAGCTAGGTTTAGGAGACTTCATTTTCTACAGTGTCCTTGTTGGCAAAGCCTCTGCAACAGCAAGCGGGGACTGGAATACAACTTTAGCATGTTTTGTAGCCATATTAATTGTGAGTATAATGTAATATTATAATCAGGATAGTTTCTATTGTTCATCAGGGACAAAGTCATAACTGCTACATTTTTTTCTTTGGAATTTGTTTATTTGGTGGCCAGACTGAAAACTGATGAGGGTTTTAGCTGTGATCTTCATTGACTGTACATCTGTCACTTAAGCCTTTAGTTTAGGAAGGCGTGAACTGTATCTTGTATTTCTGTGGGATTAATGTTTAAATATATGTAATCTTTTGCTTGTCAGAGTTCCCTAATTTCTCCCTATGTTTTTTTTTTTTGTTTTTTTTTTTTTCTTCCCCTCAGGGTCTGTGCCTTACACTTCTGCTTCTTGCCATCTTTAAGAAGGCCTTACCAGCTCTTCCAATCTCCATAACCTTTGGGCTAGTTTTTTACTTTGCTACAGATAACTTGGTGCAACCCTTTATGGACCAGCTGGCATTCCATCAGTTTTATATCTAGCACACTTGATGCTATCTATGGATATTTGTAGCAAATCTGGGAGGAGGAAAAATGTTTTTCCCTCAGCTCTCAAGTGAGACTGAAATTTAATACTCAAGATTCCAAGTCTGAATCATTACAACTTCCTCCGATGGTGGTTTTGGTTTTTTTTCCTGAGACAACTGCTGCACTGGGCACCATATGAATTTTCCTGTGTGAAAGTGGCTTCTTCCCAATGGCCGGTCTAAACCGGGTGCTGTAATATCAGAGGTGATCTGATATACATAAATCTGGTAAGGACCACCTGTGTGAAAATTGTTAATGCTTCCACCAGCAATGTGATCTCTTACCACAGGTTGATTATTTTCACAGCATTAAGGGTGCTCAGGACTTCCTTGATATTAACAGAGGAAGCTGACAAATCACATAGAATTTATCCGTTTAACTGCTTGAAGAGAGAGAACCCAATTCAGACTTCTTCAGCAGTGATTTTTTGACAGCGGAGTCCTGACTCTGCTTTGTGTAAGGAGAAAGGACTTTGTAGCAATTTGACAAAGGGAGAAAGTACTGTCGCTCTAAGAGTGCTCCACCACTTCATAGCCTCTGTGCCTGAGTGTGCTTGGGTTAATAAATTTAAAAGCTCTTTTTTTTTTTTTTCCCACACTGGAACTAGAGCCTCTTCTCAGTTTTAATTTGTATCCTCAAGCATGGAGTGCACCTTCTCTACACCTGCTCCAGTTTATGTAGCTACTTAGACTTGGACTGAATTGTTTGGCATTAGTGGATCATAAGGTCCTAATTTGGATCTTAGATTCTAAAAGGTTAATAAACTGCATTAAAAAGCAATTTCAGGACTTACTCTTTGTGCTCTTGCAAATCATTTTGCTAGAATACCTTTTCAAACCCCGTGTTTGAGAATAGTCACTAACAGCACGGACTGCATTGTTGGGATATGTTCCTTTTATTGAAATTCTTATGAAATAAGTAGACATTTGCAGCAATCCCAGATGGAGTTTAGCTTGCCAGATGTAAAGGCCAAAGTGCTATTAGTAGCACTTCTAAATGTATCACTGAAATTTTTCCTCTTCAAAAATGTGGTTTACAGTTCTGTTGACGTGAAGTATTGGTCACTCAACTGTCTTAACACCTCAGGTTGGGCAGGGATTTTTTTTTCGTGCAGTATCTTTATTGGTGAGGATACTTAAGTTAGGTGAGACATTACTTAATGTTACCAAGGAGCAAAATTTGTGGCTCTCTTCACTTTACCTCTCCTGTGAGGAACTGAGGACTGGAGAAATGAAAGACAACTCAAAATCACTGAAAAGAAGATACGAGATATTCAACTTCTTACAAGAAAAAGAATCAATTCAAACCTTAAAACTGCTAAACTCTGTTTTCTTCTTCATTTAAAGAACTCGTTTATGAATAATTGCTTGGAAATGAGACTTGAGTGAGATGAAGTTGGTTTTGCCGTAGGCTTTTACTCTGTACAAGTCATCTTTTTTCTGAGGGAAGCATAGGGAGTGGATACTGTTGATGGGCATTCCGTTTTACTTGCATCTTGATACTGGAGTCCTTGCCAAGTAGAACAACTGTCAAAATCCTGACGCAAGCTCCTTTTACCTTTTTTCTGGGGCTTTGTTTCAGTGCCTTTAGATTCAAAGGTCTGAGACATCAGAGATGCTCACCAACCGTTGCCCAAATAAGGGAAAAAAGGCTGTGATATATAAATCTGCTTTAAAACCAAGAAAGGCTTACTTTGATTGTCCTTGGAAACGTCTGTCTCCCAGTATGACTTGCTAACTGTAGTGTTAGCATTTACATTTTCATAAAATATATTATCTTGTCTACTCTAAAGTACTTTTATTCATCTCATTTGTGTGCTGATTCATCATGGATAGCATTAATAAACTAACCATATCAGAATTCCTGACACTGACTTTTCAAGTCAAACTTGCTTGTGTTTTCTAGCTTAAATCACTGTTCCATATTTTACCGCAATGCAGCCTGATTTAAAACAGGTTGGTTAGGTTTTTTTGTTGGTGGTTTGTTGTTTTGGTTGTTTGGTTTTTTTTTTACAAGACTTTGAGTTACTTTTATACTATTGTAACTTGTCCCTTTCCTGAGCGTTGTATCTAAGAAAATTCCCTTGTGTGTTTTATTGGGCATCCTAACTATTGTTTCATTGTATAGAACAGGTTTGCTAAGAGTTGGCGTCACTAGCATCTGTTTGCATATCTTAGCTGACTCTCAGTTAAGAGTTGTTATTTAAATGCAGCAGTCATCTTTATTGTTTGTTTTTTGGCTTAAGTATGCACCATGGGAGCACTAGCTCCATTAAGAGTTGCTTTAGAATCTATAGAAATGCACAAAAGCCTTTCCACATACTTGAATGGGTGTTAGATTACAACCCAAGGAAGAGCTCAGAATTTTCAAACACTAAATTGCCAGTCTTCCACTCCCCAGAGCTGCTTCTGCTATCCCAAAGTTTTAATTTCTGAGCTAGTGTGGAGTTACAGTGGTGGAGACGATAAAATTTATACTCACAGAAACCATTCAAGTTTATGTATTTGAATCTCAAAATAAATGCAGACGGGAAATTGCTTTTCAAGCCCAGGCCAGCCAATATATGTTAAAGTACACTGCTTATTACCAAGTCTTATGTACACTGTCAAAAACCAGATGAAATTTTCTAGATTTGCCCTCTCATGCTAAGTCATGGTAGCTTATGTTCCAAATGAGATCTTGCAACTAAAGATCATCTCAGTACTTGGGTCCATAAGGTTCAGTTCAGAATAGTTTTTGTTTGCATTTGGGTTGTTACTACATAAGTGTGAAGGTTGTGTCACTTTTCTCTCCTTTGTCTTAAAACACCAGTCTAAATTGAGATCGTGAACCGTTTCAGCTTGGTTAGCTTGGTATAGCTGAAAGACTTCTGATATTTAGTCTGCATTTTTGAGAGCATTTTCGTTATTATTAGATTAGTATGTTAATGACAACACATTAGACTGTAGCTCTGAAAGAACTATTGTGTAGCCCTAGTAGCTAGATTCATCTCTTTCGTGCCCAAGCAGACTGACTGGTAACTGTTGTGTGACTGTTTCAGTATTCATACTTTGAAACTGGGTATTATGATAGCTCCCCTTTCAGCTTACATCAATAATTAGTCTCCTTCTTTGGCTAAGCTTCAAATAAATAAATGAGAAAACATAATACCAAGTTACATTTTGCCTGAAAAACAGCCACTTTCATTTTTTCTTTTTTTTTTTCCTGTTGGGAGTTTTAATCCAGAGCAAAAAAGAGAGATCCCTGGAAGCTGATCTTATAGCAAAGGTGTATGATGCTGTCATATCTATGTATGGCTATTATGGTGGCGCTCAAATTCAAATGTCATCTGTGTGAGGTGAGTCTTGAAGGTACGCACGTGATACTGCAACACATTCAGAATAGTTCTGACTGGGCAGATGATGACTTCTTTGAGCCAAATAATCAAGGGCTGTGCTCCACTAAAAATGGCTAATCTCCTCAATGTACAAAGCAGATCCTGACTATTTCAGGCATAGGAGACTGGTGCTTCTTCTGGATATATAGATATATATCTGTACCTATAGAGATGTGGATATATATATTATGTACTCTGGGCCTGTAAATGACAACTGTTCTGCCATTAGTGCAGTCAAGAATTAAATATGCAGAAGTACATTTTGTGTGGACGGTACTGTATGACGAAACTTCTCAAAATGCTTTATTTAAAAAAAAAAAATTACTTTTGGCGATGATGCTGTTGAAACGAGTTTAATAGACTGTGGAACATGTCTGCACTGTGATTGCATCTCAGTGGTAACGGTCATTGGGGACGCTGAAGCATGAACAAGGATGGAATTCTTTTACACTCAAAGCATTTGCTGTTTTCTTTTTTACAAACACTGGTTTGTACATAATCTGAATTGAATGTGAATGTTTTTTAAACACCTTTCCGGTCCTTGATAAGATATGTTTTTGATAGATTATTGCAAATTTTCCTGTATTTGTCTAATTATTAAAATAAAAGTTGCATGGATCCTGACTTACCTTGCCTTTACTATATTATTTTAAAGCCATCACTTAAAGCTGTTGGAGGCCTAAACACTGTAGCTATTTTTATTCAACATTTAATGAGAAAGATTCCTGTCTTAAGACACTTAAGTAGCTGCTTTATTTCCCAGCGGAAGAGCTTCAAGCTGATTTCTGTAAGAGTACTTCCTTCTAAAAGCTACTTTTTGTGTTCATTTAAAGAGTCGGTCAAAGCCTGTTGCAAAAGCACCCATAAGGTATAATTAAGGCATGAAAAAACGATATGAGATTATACTGAAACACCAGCTGGCACAATGAAGATCAGTGTTAGCCGGGAAAAATACATAGGATGCTCGGAAAGAAAACACTTCATGAACAGTAGTGTGTATTGTTGTTTTGCTGTTGATTTCATACCAATACAATTGAAAAAGAGCTTTTCCCTAGCAGCATTCTTTTTTGTTGCTTTGGAGAAGTATTCACTGCAAAGTTCAAATTTGCCTGAGTTGACTGACTGCTATTGAAGATGTTTCTTTGGGGGATTGCCTTGTCTCTGCATGGAAGGCCTGCATGAAAGACCTAAAGAAAGGTCTGTCCTGACAAGTAGAAAGTCAAGCTCAGGTGGTAGGAGGCCTGCATGAAAGACCTAAAGAAAGGTCTGTCCTGACAAGTAGAAAGTCAAGCTCAGGTGGTAGGAGGCCTGCATGAAAGACCTAAAGAAAGGTCTGTCCTGACAAGTAGAAAGTCAAGCTCAGGTGGTAGGAGGCCTGCATGGATGAGCAAGGAGCTCCTAACTGAACCCAAACAGGAAGTGCAGAAGAGGTGGAAGCAGGGGCAGATGACCCAAAAGGAGCATCGAGTTGCTTTCTGATCCTGCAGGGATAGGGTTAGGAAAGCTAAGGCTCCTCTGGAGTTGAATCTGGCAAGGAATGTGAAGGACAAGAAGAAAGGATTCTACAACTATGTAACAGCCAAAGGAAGACTAGGGAAAAAAGGGGTCCCCCCTGCTGAATGGGGCAGGGGAACTTGTGACAAATGACATGGAGAAGGCCTGAGGTACTTGTTGCCTTCCTTGCCTCAGTTCTATTAGTAAGACTGGCCTTAAGGAATCCCATACCCCTGAGACCAGAGGGAAAGTCTGGAGCAAAGTAGACTTAACCTTGGTGGAAGAGGCCAGGTTAGGGAGCATGTAAACAACCTGGATGTACTTAAGTCCATGAGGCCTGACAGGTTGCACCCATGCGTGCTGAGGGAGCTGGCTGATGTTATTGTGAGGCCACTCTCAATTGTCTTTGAATGTTCATGGCAGCTGGGAGAGGTTCCTGAAGACAAAGAGAGCAAATTTCACTCCTATCCTCAAGAAGAGCAGGAAAGAAGAATTGGGGAGCTAGAGGCCAGTCAGCCTCACCTCAGTCCCTGGGAAGCTGACACAGAAAATCATCCTGGAAAGCACTACCAAATTCATGAAGGACAAGAGGGTGATTGGGAGTAGTTAGCATGGATTTACAAGGGGGAAATCATGCTTGACCAACCTCATTGCCTTCTACAATGAGGTGACTGGCTTGCTGGATGAGGGGAGAGCAGCTGGTGTTGCTTACTTTTGTAAAGCTTTTCACACCATCTCCCATAAGATCATCATAGACAAGCAGACAAAGTATGGGTTAGATAAGTGGATAGTGAGATGGACTGAAAACTGGCACAATGCTTGGACCCAGAGGGTTGTGATCAGCAGCACAAATTCCAGTTGGAGGCAAGTCACTAGTGGTATACCACAGGGCTCAATACTGGGGTCGATACTGTTCAACTTCTTCATTAATGATCTGGATGATGGAGTGCACCCTCAGCAAGTTTGCAGATGGTACAAAAATGGAAGGAGTGGCTGATAGACCAGATGACTGTGCAGCCATTTAGAGGAACCTCAACAGGCTGGAGAACTGGGCAGAAAGGAATCTCGTGAAGTTTAACAAGGGGAAACGCAAAGCCCGGCACCTGGGGAGGAGACCCCAGGCACCAGTACGTGCTGGGGTCTGACCAGCTGGAAAGCAACTCTGCAGAGAAGGACCTTGGGGTCCTGGTGGACAGCAGGCTGACCATGAGCTAGCAGGGCACCCTTACAGCAAAGAAGGTCAGCAGCATCCTGGGCTGCATCAGGAGGAGTGTTGCCAGCAGGTCAAGGGAGGTGATCCTCTCTGCTCAGCATGGTTAGGCCACACCTGGAGTCTCCAATTCTGGGCTCCCCAGTACAAGGAAGATGGGACTTACTGGAGCAAGGCCAGTGCAGGGCCACAAAACTGTGCCAGAATATGCGGATTTCTGAATTCTGATCTAGTTCTGAGGTGTGAGATGATGAAATGTTTCAGGAATAGAAATAGGAAATGGAAATAGAAACGGAACTAGGAGCTAAAACCTTCTCTAAAAGTGAGACTTGGGACCTAATTTGATTTCCATCTTAGTAGTATTTTATCTTACTGAGGTTAAATACTGAACTTGGAGATAGTATTCTAATATGCTAATTTAACTACCCGTTTGTTTTCTTACTTCATTCCATTTTTAATGTGATCTTTTGGGGATAGGTAAATAAGTTTCTTTTATTGACAGCATCATCTCTCATGGAGAATTGGCTTGGTCTGTAGCAGTCACTGCTAGGTATTTTTAAATTACCAGAAATCTCAATTAAAGTTACGTTTAAGGCCAAATTCTGGTCTGTAAATGTCAGGAATTTGTGAACTCTATAGAGAAAAGAACTAGCCTTCATTGACAGGAGCTAACAGAACTGGGGTTTCGATAAGGAAACAATCAATCGCTTCCTGAGTTTTACAACCTGAATTTGGTTCTCTTCTTTTTAAAGCCTGATTTGCTGCAGGAAGGTGATTCCAGCTTGGCATCAAGAGATGCTGATGGATAGTACCAATGTAATTGGATTAGATTTGCTTTTTCTTTGTTTTGAAATATGCTTTTAATCTAAACTGACTGGAGCAGCGAATAGACTTCTGTGTTCATATTAATTTTCTGATTTCAGTGGTTTTAGATAAGGATTATTATTGATCTGGGTAGTGCTGCTGTCAGAACTAAGCATTGTACTTCTTACTGGTTTTGTTGTACAAGTCAGCATGAACGTACATGGAGAATGCCTCAGAGCACAGCTGGATGTTCATCAAATGTAGTAGCTGCATATTTGATTGAATCAATGGTTTACTTAGCCATCCGTAACAGTAAAATACTAATCACTGATGCAATAGCATACTCAAATGAGGAACGTCCTGCTACCATATAGTTATTGGCAGACTTACGCCCTGGCACAAACTTAACTGATGCTGTTTGGTAATAAACTGCATGACAAATTCTACTTCCAGTTGTTACCTGTGAGGAAGGAATTAATTCAGACTTAGATGCAACAGAATACCTGCGGGTGTCAAGGGGGAGATTTGTAAGACCGAAAATGGCTGGTGTCTGGCAGCACGGAGCAGCTAGAGGACTGATTAGTCCCCAGTGTGCTCCATTTCAGCAAGGGGGTTGATTACTGTCTGGGGCAAGAAACAAACGCTGCCTTGGAGCAGAAGTGAGAGAGCAGTGCCTGTCCCGGTGTCTGCAGCCAGCTCCCAGCAATAATCACTTCTAAAGCTGTAATCACAGCCACATGGCAGCACTGTGCCTTTTTTACTGCTTGCTATTCTTAGTGCTCGTAACAAGGGATTAAAGAGCACGATAAAAATATACACTTTAAAAAAGTAGACATAAAATACGATTTCCTTTTGAAGGACTGTATTTAGTACATGACGAATCCTGTAGGGGAGGCATGTATGCATTTCCAGTCACCGCTAAGGTTTCAAAACTATTTTAAGAACAGCAGAACCTGGCTGTTGTCATAGTAGCAATAAACCTTTTAATCCCACTTCCTGTGGAGATGAAGCTGTTGTGTACTTAATCTGCTTAAAGATCGTCAAGGCTGTTTCTGTGACAGGGAACTAGGGATACAGCACTGAGAAGATGCTACTTGTTGCCTCCAGAAAGTTTAGTGCTTTTTGTCTGCTTTGATAGTGTTTGACTGGGATTTGCTGAGAGACAGATCTTATGACAAGCTACTAGGAGGACAGTCACCTGGGAAGCTAGCCTTCATTTATACCAGTGTTTTGGCATTGACACCTTGTTTTCATGGTTAAACGAAACTGTTTCTAGGTAGTCTGGGCAAGAGCTTGCCACTATCATGGATCTCCAATAATTTAAAAGCATCCTTTTTGAGGAAGTCCTTTCATCCCCAGTGCTTCTATTCATTAGAGTCTCTGAGGCTTCCCAAACAGCATTGGGTCATATTTATATTTTGCTGTAAAGTCTGTCGTCCCTGAAAAGTTAACGCAATTAAAAATTCCTTGAAGTATTTGGATAATGCAGGGTAACTTATTCTTAAACGTACAATAGGTAGTCAAGAGAAATCCGCAGAAAACTGACAGGTTCTTCAACTGTTTTTTGGAGGTCAGTTTAGCCAGGTAGGGAGAATTTTAAATGTCATGTCAAAATAATCATTGTAATAGAATTTGGTGTCCTGAACCAAAAATGACGTGAACGTTTGTTCATGTGTATCTAGAACTAAAAGAAACCTTCCTTCTCACCAGATCAAATTTCTCAGTAATTACTGACATCTGTGCCATTGCCAATTTATTTGGTGTAGTCCGGTTACAGTACTGGATTACATAACCTCACGTCCTGCAAATAAGCAATATGCATCTTTTCTTTGAACCAGTATTTCGATTCTTGTGTACTGAATAACAGCAACAGTTTGGGGATTTTTATTTAGCATGTTCTGGCTAGATGGACACTCAGTCTTTAGGACACATCACACAACAGAGTAAATGAAAGAATGTTTCCAAGGTTAGTTATTTATTTGCAAATTTAAAAAAAATATATGTTTGATTGCTCCTCTATAAAGTTTTTATCATGGATAATTGGTTTTTGCTCCTTCCCCTCCTTTCCAGCAGCCTTTAGTTCAACATGATATGGAAGGATGTATAAGAAAAACCATTGACTATTATTCCTGTTGCTCTGTCTGTGGATGAGTTCCTGGTGTTAGGGGGAAGCTGGCCAGGTACCGCAAAAATTCTGCAACACTCTCTTGACTGAAATGCCGTAGCAGTTTTAGCAGTTTTGAATAACTAACTACCCCTTTGGTGACTTTTGTTTGATGCCTGGTGCTACCACTAAACCTTTTCATCAGATCTAATTACACCTCAGGGTGCCTTGCTCACTGAGTTAGCTGGACCATCATTTGAGTCCTGTGTAGGACTTGCAGGCTTTGGAGATGCTGGCTGACCCCCATCCGCACTGAGGGATGGGGGAAGGCGGTTCCTTCCGCTTTCCCCTTCCCTTTCACAGTGGGGTGGCTTCAGGCACTGTGGGGAGGGAGCAGTGAACACCCCCCAGATGGGGCACAGGCCAAGGAGCCTGGGGTGGGGATGAAATCCCTTCAGCCCGTCCCATGTGGTGCCCAGGAGGTGTCCTGTAGAGAGTCCTTACCAGAAGACTGGTTAGGTGGGGTGGAGGATGTCTTCCCAGCAGAACCGTTTATGTTATCGTTTAGAGGGGCTTTGGAAACTTTCCAATTTGACACTCTGAACAAAACAAAATTCTTATTTTAAAACAGCTTCTTTTTTGAAACATTCTTTACATTTAAAAATAGTAATTCACATTTTTCACTGTTTTATTTAATCTGAAGGTTTCAACAGTTTGTGCCACTTTGGAAGTTTTTTCACCACAAATCTTCAATAATTTTGTGGCATGAGGCATGTTTCTTCCTTTTCTCAGATGGTAAAAATGCTAGTAGAGGGGTTTTTTTCAGTTTATATAAGCAACCTGACACTGTTTGATATTTACACTACCCAGTTGATTTCTTAGCAAGAAATCAACCCAGTTTGGGGATAACTCTGTTAAACGTATCAATTTTTCTTTACTGAGCTGTATTATGCTAAATTAATTCTTAAATGTTTTGATCTAACTGCTGGGTAGATGGAAGCTGAATGGAAAAAAGTACCTCTGTGGACACTTACAATATTGAGGCATATTATTTTAATTTTTGTCAAGGATTGTGATTATAATTTTGAGTGGGTATTCTTTTCGTGCAGTATTATAGATAAAAACCTGTAAATCATATAGTTTTACATGCAGCTCAAGTCAAGTTCTGCCAAATTGCCTAAGATACGATTAATACTTACAATAGTAGCTAAAATTAAATTTTATGCTTTAATAAGAAAGCAGATTTTATCAATAGTCTCTTAAGCTCTGCAGAGTGAGATCATCATTATGTCAATGCCTTACACAGTGCTGAGTATTTTGACACGCGTAGTAATGGTGTTTTTCTTTTATTAGAAACAAATTGAACAGCTGGGTACAAATGCCTCCCACTCTCTATTACAGGAATGGTCAGTGCCTCCAGGTGCTGCTCGGTCTTTAGTGGTTTTTTTTCAAATGGTTTTACTATAATTATAGAGATGAGAGCTCTTTATGCTTAATCTTGTAATGAGTTTGTTTGCGTAATGCATTCACCCAAGTGGACTTCCTAGATGGTGAAGCACAGAGCTTGCACATGCTGCACTGGCTGCTAGACATGCCGCTGGGGATAAACCAGGGATAAGTGAAAAGGTTGCATGAGAGAACAGTGTGGAAAGCTCTAATTCTATCGCTAGAGTTAGTGTCACACTGAATGTATCAAAAAATAGCGTCAAAATAGTGACCATGGCTAGCTGGCGATGATAACCTTTAACTAGGTGCTATGAGACAGCAAAGTGCTGCCTCCCACTGCAGTTCTCTGAATGTTGCATTGGGTATTGGTGTCTGTGGCTAATAAAACTAGAAATAGGTACAGCATTCTAAGTATGTGCCTCAGAAGATGAGGTATGTGTTTTGTAGCTTTACTTCTTATTCCACAGGGTTTATACTGAGTGGTTTGCTTTGTCAGTCTGAGCAGTTATTTAAAAGCCATTCTTCCTGGGGTTTGCAGTTTTTTCTTTCCGTTTAAAAATCTAGGCTAGTGAATTGTGCTCGTCCCCCTTGTGTTGCTGAGAAAACCCCAGAGAAAGAGTGAGGTAGCTTACTGATTTATTCCATGAATGTTCCCAGGACCCCTTTGAAATAAGCTAGAAACTGGAATGCCTGTGGTCTGCTTTCAAACGGATACTTAAAGAGTATGATTTTTGCGTCTCCTCCTCAGACTCTCAGAGGTATGCACATGATAGGAAACCTGCGTTTCTGGCTTGTGTGTGCCTCTGGGTGAGAGGAACGGTTGATTCTCTTTGGCTGAGAGACCTGTGAAGAAGACACAAGTACTTCTCACATGAACCATCCTCAGCTTGGCAGCCTCATACTGTCATTTGCTTCTAGTGCTAAAACCAGCATAGTTGAGTATGGTATTGCAGTCAGATGTGGTAGCTCCCAGCCATTATGGGAAAGCACTAAAAGTTTCACTTCTACCTGTGCCACTTTCTACAATTTTCCTGCCATCCACAAAAAAAAGTGGTTGCTCCCGTTTTGTTCTCCATTAGCTCTGCCTTTCCTGCTTTCATATATCTCAAATCCATGTGCATGAGGGAAAGGTGGAACAGAGGAAGAACACACAGGAGAGGACTGATAGATTTAGGAATGGTGTCTCTCAATGTAGTGTGTACTGTAGTAAGAGGTTTAACACCAAGTTTTCCTGATTTAATATGGCTATGAAATGATCAGACAGGCACCATTTGGCTCAGTGCATAGCAATCACTGGTATTTTCAAAATTATGATTGCACAGTCGGGCCCTTAATAATTACAGAAGCATTCTTGCAGCTGAGCTTTCTTCCCTAGAATGTGCAGAGGACCTAGGCATGACTGCAAAACAGTCCTAGAAATATCTTGCCATGCAGTTTTCAATCCTTCTTCGTAAACCTGGTTCCTAGGGTCTGCATTTTTTGAAATCAGCATCTTCTCTGGACACTTGTCTAAGTTTCAAACTTTTTTTTGGCCCCTTTATAACAAGATGTCCAGAACGAAACATTACATTTCACCTCCCGTGGGGTGGAGGGAGGGAGGGAGAAGCTGAATGTACTTCATCCCCTTATGGAACAATGCCTCTATGTAATATAGCCTAGCAGTGCTTTATTATTTTCCCCTGCTATGTTGTGTCACAAATTTCTGTCCAACATGCTATTTCTCCAACGCTCCTAACACTGCTGTGTGTCCTTGTGCACTGAATTCTTGTGGTTTGAATTGTTTTTCTCAGGTATGCTGTTCTGCATTTTTCCCAGATGAATTCACTCTTGTTGGTGTTTGCCTCTGCCTCCAGTTCTTCTGCAACAGTAGAGTCCAGCATTGAATAAAGGTAACAAACTGCAGTTCACGGTGGAGTCTCATTGCTGTATTTCTCTAGCTCTAGTGATTTTTGCGTCATTCTCCCACTGCAATTTTCATGAGCATGTTTTTAACTCCTACTTCTTACTTCATCAAAGAATATTTTGAATCAAACCAACCCTAGTAATGATTCCCATCTTTCTTTGTTAGAAACTCCTCTCATGCTACTCCTTGTTTCCATTTTACATTGTTATTTCAGTAGCGTCTCTTACCCAGTTTCTGTTGCCAAGATTCTGTCTGTATCCAAGGCAACTTAAATAATTTTGAGAGTAAGATAGTGAGGGGTGATGTATCAATTACTAATATCCAAGTAAATGACCTCTGTGGCACTCCCTTTGTGCATCATTGTAATTCTGGCTGATTTAAAATGTTTGGGTGCAGTGCGTACAGTTGTGGAGACAGGGAAGATTCCTCACTAATGAAGACCTGCTGTTTTGTAATGCTGCAACGTGTTCCAGCCTATTCCAGTGCCATGTGCATCACGTGGGATCTGGGCTGACAGCCAGTGCAAATGTTTCTTCAAGGACTTTAGGACATATTCTAATTATGTTTAGATTCTCCCACTCTCTTTTCATCTGAAGGATGTCACTCTTTCTGCTCATTTCAAAGTGCGGTGCAAAGCACTCCATCTGCCAGCATGAGAGGGGCCCGCTGGTGCACTTGTGTGAGAGGCAGTAGGATGGCTGGCTTTGTGAGTGACTCTTTAACCTCCAGCTGTGAGAAGTCCCAGGCCTTTGAACACTGTCAGAGCTTGGCCAGTGTCCAGCAGTGTTTTCATCCAGTGCTGGAGGAGATGTAAAATTCCCTGGAAGAAAGAGCTTCATTTCTCTGAGCCTAGCAGGGGCAAAGGGGGAATGAGTTGTGGGATGAAGCGTCTGAAACGCTCCATAGCTGAAAAAAAGCAATGTTTTGTGGAGGAAAATGGAGGGAAAATGTGTTTGTGGGAGCTATGCGTGTGGACACATGTTTTCTCTCAACCTGCTATTGAATGTGTGTGATGGGACTACAGGATCTTACCTAGGGGTCTTTTTTAAGGGAACTGGAATTGCAAAACAGCATGCAAGAATAAAGGCCGTTACGCAATACTGTGCACTGGAACATAATTCTGTGAGGTGAATACAGTGAGGACAGATCCATGTCTGTATGTGATACATGACAAATGTGCATTCCTGTGGGTGTGTAGAACAGGCTGAGGGCTTTTGAAAAGGTGCAGACTCAGCCTGGAGGAAATGTTCCTGATGTGGGGAGGAAGGAGAGAGACACTCTCTTCTGTCCTTAGTTTGCAAGTTATCCAAGGGCAAGCCTGTATTCTTGTCTCTGCCGTGGTCTACGCCCTCTGACTAGATAATCAGTGCTAAATTGCATGGGTTCTTTCCTGGAGAGCCACATGCAATAACACCTTCTTTTCAGCCGAATTAATTTCTCAAGGGTGATATTGTTACATCAGATCCCTGGCTAATTAATGATTCTTATTGTCTAGGCAAGTGCATTAATTAACTGGATACATAAGAAAGTCTGGGTCAAACTTCAGAAAGTCGGCCAGACTCTCTCAATCCCTTGTGGCTGCTGGGGTCATCCTGCTGCCTGGCATGACCTGAGTAATCAGTGTATTGTCAGACTGGCACGTCTCAGTCCTGATTCTCACAGGTTCACGGTAGCGTTCAGCAGCAGTTTGAGAATCTGTTGTGGGTGGCATGTGTGTCCGGGAAGAAGTTTTTGTGTAACTTCTGGGGCCAATGTTACTGATAGAGCTGAAGTGACTTCAGGAGCGGAATGGGACCAAGGTTTAAAATCTCTAGCCTGCATGTCCCTGACAGAACACAAGCCACCTTCAAGTGGTACATGGTCCCAGTAACTGTGGTTGCCACTGATTGTGATAACCATTGTGAACTCCTTCAACAGAAGATGGGGTACAGGCTGTTGTGGAGTTAGTTGTTGGATAGGGCTTCTCCTGAAAAAAAAGGAAACTTATGTTTTGTTCCTTCCATCTTGCCCAAACATAAGATTAGGAGAGAGGGAGAGAAACTGAGGCTAATTCTCTTCTTTGCCTATACTTGGCTTATATTGCTGTAAGCTTGCTTACCTCAGTATATGTAAGATGAAAGTCAGGCTGTGCTCTTGGGACTGGGTGCGCAAGACTGGAGTAGGCGTCTGGCTTGAAGAGGTTTCTTTGTACTTTAATGTGAGCTGCAAGGGATTCCCAAGAGAATTCTTCAAATGAAAGCTGTTTTTCTATGCACAGGCTGCATAGAGTCTCATTATTGCTCTGGCTTTTGCTGCACAGCACATATGTTACTGCCCTTCAGTAGATTTCTACAGCGCAATAAAAATAAGTAGATTAACCAAGCAAAGAAGATTAGAGACACTTTGGGGAAGGAAAGGGAAGGGAGGAGGATGAGCAGGAGCGAGTATAAAAAGAGACCACAAGACTGTGAGTGCCAGCCTTCCTGGTGCATGTTACACAGGGTGGCTTTCTTTGTCCCTTTCGGGTTGGGGTTAGGCAGGCTGAATAGAACCGATCCTGACGCCATGTCCAAAGAGAAACTGGAGTCACTGGTCAAGAACATGGAGATCATGCTCTCTGAGGTAGAGCAGCTGAAGATCCACTGCACCAAGCAGACGGAAGAGGTGAACCAGGTGGTACAGGAACTGCGCCGAGAGAACAGGGAGCTGACAGAGAAGTACGAGCACATCTGTCAGGAGCTGAAGGAGGCCAAGGAGGCCATTGCCCAGCTGCAGGACACCAAGTTTGCCTTTGAGGCAAAGGAGCGGCAAGCACAGAAGCTCAACCGGCAGCTGTGAAGCGGCAGGAAAGAGAAGCGAGAGATTTCTTACCCTGATCTAAGAATAAAGAGAAACCTTCAATTGCTGCAACCGAAAATCCCTGGATCGGTATTTTAAAGCAACCTTTTCCCTTCCTCCTCAGACTAAACCTGTGTGCTGGAAAAAAACGTCTTTGTGGAGGCAAGATCTCAGGCGCAGCTGGAATTCTACCCCAGAAGGCTCCTTTGTTAATGACTAAATACCTCATTATGCTGGGAGGGAAATCTCATTCCAGAATTCCTTGTCAGAGGCCTGAGCCATAGGCGTACAGCAATGGCTGCCAGGATCTGGGCACCTTCTCATGCCCTGTGGGGGTTGCACAAGGACAGAGCCCTGGAGAAGAACTGTCTCTGCCTTGAGCCACTGGAGAGAGCTGTGCCGCGAGAGTCTGCCGAGATGAAGAGAAGGATCATCGTCTTGACAGCCCCCGTTGCTCTGTTTCTTTGCTAACTTTTCTCTGTTGCACAGGCGAGGCGGTGATGCTGCCCTTAGTAGGGTGTCAGCTTCCTTGCTGCCTGACGCTGGAAGACATCAGCAAGAGCTTACATCGTGCCTCACGCTTCCAAGTACTTGCTATCAAGGGCATGTTGGTCCAGAGGATCTTTTAATGCTATTACAGTCGGTGTTGTCCTCTTCCAATTCCAAAGTGAAGTATAAGAACTGGAAAGGTTTCTGTCTCAATTTCCATTTCAATAGTGTTAAATCCTAATGACTCCATGTTTGGTATGCTAGAGTTAAACCTCTGCTGAATATAACACTTTTTTAACCAAAGAGCTATGTTTTGGCACTGGATTTACTTTTCTTAAGCAGAAGTAATGTGTATAAACGAACTGGGAATTAGGAGGGATAAATGTATGTGGGGCATGGGGGTGAGAACTGCGTGTCAGAGGTTTTGCTTTCAACTTTTCTCCTGTCTCTCCTAAGCAGCATTTGGGGTAGTCAGTGCCAAGCCCAGCTATGAGCAGGTGACTTTTGACTCCACAGTGAATAGCAGGAGATCTCGGGGGGGAGTGTGTAGAGTGCTGAGAGAAAAATCCTGAATGTTTAAACGGAGAAAAAGCCTGAATGTTTAAATGCAGAATAGCTGGAATAGTTCCAGGAGGATCTTTCTTCATGTTGGCTGTGATGTAGCCAGCTTCTTCCCTCTGAAGCTTTGCTGTATTGTTATCTCTGCCCGGCAAGCTCCCCCTTCCCAGAGAGGGCTGATGTTTGGGAGAAGCAGGGGAGCTGTTTCCATCCCTGAGGGGCTCGGGGTCTGTGTGGCATCAGGAGCCCAGGCACACTGTGTGGGGGCGGAGGGGACTAACCACGCTGAGAGCAGGGAGTCAGCCCACGGGGAAAGGGAAACCTGCCTGCTTTGGTTTCCCCATAGCGGTTCGGGTGGGGGCAGAACAGTTCAGCAAGACCTTCTCTTAGGACTCAGTCCAGCGCTGGTGAAAATAATTGTAGTTTTGTCACTGATTATAAAAACACTGAGATCAGGCCAAGAATTAGCTAGTTATTGTTCCTTCTCTGCCCTCCCCTCTACCACATCAGTCTAGGCCTGATCCAAAGCCTTTGGAAATGAAAATCTTCCCATTAATTTGGCTGAGCGCTGAGCCAGACCTTCTGAGCAGAGGGCTGCTGTTTCTGTGGCAAACAAAGCACTGGGACATGCATGGGGAACAGCTTTTTCTGTGAATCGCTGTAAGTGGGAGCTGTGACAACATGTTTTGTTAAATTTGTGTGATCTAGACTTCTATTTTTTGCTATTTTGGGTGGAGCAGATTGGAATATCTGGAAAACATTTAGGAGATCAGAGAATGTCCTTTATGTTTTCAAATGTAATCTGAATACAAATGACCAGCCTTGATCCCTTGCTCACCAGTGACAGCTTGGGGAGCACAAGAAATCAACATTAATCACTATATTTGTTTGTATAAGAACTAAAAATGTTTTCTCTTGAAATTAATTCTCTAACTCAAATCTGCTTACCACCTGTGATTCTTCTACTTTTTATATATCATTAAAATGTAAAACCAACAATAAAAGGAAAACAAACAGCTGAGGGAGCGTCTGTTCTGGATGAGGCATTGCCTCACTTAATGCGTATATATGTTATTTTTTGAGTGTGTGTGTATGCTTGCTAAATATAATTATTCCTCTTTAAATCCTGTGCAGCAAGGAATGGACTAATGGAGACCCTCCAGATCACTCTGTGTTCCCAGGTTAATCTCTCTAAATGCGATTCTCTGTGTGGCTGCCAAGTTCACCCTACGCAATATTTAAATCCATGATACAGAAAAAGAAAATGGGATTGCAGTGTCCTTATGATCAGTTTATTAATAATTAGCAGGATTCAAAGTGTCTAATTTTAAGGAAAGCTGTGAGAATGATTTCATGTAAATATCCTAAGATTTGGGGGGGACATTTGAAAAACTGGATGCATTATCCAATGCTAGAAAAAATTAACATAACACCCCTTCCCTTCCAATAGATTCAGTTGTGTCCTGGTTTTGCTTACATGGGTTGAACTTGGGAGTAGTTCGGCTGGTTTAAAATCGATGTACATTCCATTACATATAGGTCCTCTGCAAATCTTTGTGTATCCAAGTATGGTTTTAGCAATGGATTAGTGCAGTGTATTGGAGTGCCTCTCACAAAAAAAGTTTGCATGGAATTAGTCACAGCACTTTGAAGTTCTTTTTGCTTTTTGAACACCAACATTATCAGTGCGTGCTGCTTTTCTTCTTTAAATGGCCTAAGGATGAAGAGCTGAAACTTGTGTGTAGCATCATCAGCTTGTTCAGAAAGTTGGCCTGAATAAAAGTCTTGCCTGATTTGGGTGAGAATTAAAATAAATATAAAGTCATAGTCTTACCATTTCCCTCATCTTGGAAAGGGATGGAGAGAGGTATCTAATTCTCTGAATACAAAAAGCCAATTTATTTGAAGGCTCTCTTGGAGAGCACAGCACAGGAATTGGCTCAGTTGTCAAGAAGGGACTAAGAGAAGAGGACCCAGTCAGACCAAGCGCCTGTGAGTTGGTCTGTTGCTGGAGCAGATTATAGCAAAATACTGATGATTGCCTTGGTTTTCACCGTTCTGTGCTGCATTATAAGGAAGCGTGCAAGAAGGGAGACTGGATAGGAATGAAGCTTATACCTGTTTTTCTCTGACATTCAGCAAGTGTGTGCTTGGGTGAGGGGGAGGGAGTTTAATGATGCACATGAGCACATGAGCTGGGCTAGTAGCTTGCAATGGACAAGAAACCATGTTGGTGAATCAAAAGTAGAAGCTAGGGTTATCTTGGGATTTGTAAAGAGTGTAAGTGAAGAGAAGCACAAATTTGTTGGGAAGTACTCACTTACTGAACAAGCAAAAGTGAGCTGCTTCTGTGCAGCCAGGAAAACATGAGGAAAACCTCCCAAAAGTGGACTAAAAGACCCCAAAACTTCATGAAAGCACGGCTCTAAGGCCCCTGCATGAAAGAGATGAGAGGCCTATGTGATTTCTATTTCATTACCTATTACTGCTCATGAAAACCTGCCTTTGGAAAGATCTCCAGATTTTAGAAATACACTGTCACCAGGAAAACTTGTGAAGGTCAGCAGATGGAGTTTGATCCTCTAGACTAAAAATCATGTGGAAATGTGAATACAATGTAGAAGGTGATAGTTTCAGAAGTCTGTTTAGTCTAGGTCTGTATGCATCTAGTTCTCTTTAGTGATAGTTTTGCAGTCCTCAAAGTCCTGGCTTAGGGCATCTTGAGTTATGTACCAATAACCCTATCAATACTGGAGTCTGTTTTCCATATATCTTACTCCAGTTTGCTCTCTTGCATTGCTGACTTCAGTGGCTGCATGCTGGCAAACCACAATAAAATTGTCTCTGCTAGTAGCAGGATCTGTACAGAAGTTGTACAGGGTCAATTCCTCTGCAGCAGTCCTCAGCACTTGGAAGAGTTCTTGGGTGGCCAGGTCTCTGGAGCAGATACAGACCAGTGCAAGAATTACTGCAAGAGGGTAACAGGCTTTGATGCAGTTAAGTTGTACAGCAGAGCTCATCGGTGTGTAATATGCTTTCCACCTTTCCCCTAAGGACTTTGCAATGTCCTTGAGCTTCTTTTCCTGAAGGATTGGCAAGGGTTCATTCTATATACTGAGAGGCTGTGATTCAGAGGGCTAAACGACATGCCTATCCTGAGTGAGAGTCTGGGAAGAATGGAGTTATTGGTGCACTATTGAAGTTTGAAAAAAGCTCAGTTGATTGAATCACATTTTACTTTTCTGCTTTTTCTTTAAAAAATAAGCAAAAATTCAGTATGTCAAAAGATGCATTCTTTTCAGAGTGAGCTGAAGCCTTCTGTTTTCAGACCCTTGTGCAGCTGATGGAAGGAGTGATATGCTGTAGTGTCCCCAGTAGCAGTGGACTTGGTTTACATCCCAGAGACCCTTATTTCTTTACCTTGTCATTCAGTCATCAGCACACTTACCTGGGATGTCAGGTTACTGTTAAACGTTATCCTGAGCTCAGAAGAATTTGAGCGTATGCCCTGAATAAAATGCCCCAAGTAGAAGGCTGAAGTATGTGAATGGCTGTCCATTTCCCTTGATTTGGCTACTGCACTTATCTAAGAAACTGGATATTAATCTGAAAGCAAAGCAAGGCAAACATCCCGTTTTTAAGCATGTGACACAACCATAACCATAACATCACAGATCCTTGCTCTTTGGCTAAATGACTAAGGAAGTGATCAAGAACACCAGTTTCTAATGTGTCTCTATACCATGGTTTCCTGATCACAATAGTTTCCTGGGAGGTTCAGATCTCCTGAACAAACTCAACACAGATCCTTCACTTCCTTGGGTGAATGCTCAAGCCATGAGACCAGCTTCTTTTCTGGAGGCTTTGTGAGTCTTGTCTCAATTTCTTGGATGCCACTCAGGGGGAGGGGACAGGAGGTAGAAGAGTTAGGAGTGGAATTCCCCCCTGGGAAGAAGGAGGAGTGGGGAGAAGATGTTTTTAGTTTTGTTCTTATTTCTCACTAACTAATTTCCCTGAAGTCAAGTCTGTTTTGCCCATGACAGTAACCGGTGAGTGATCTCCCTGTCTTTATCAGGATTGACGAGCTTTTCCATCATATTTTCTTCCCCTGTCCTGCTGAGGACGAGGAGTGATAGAGCAGCTTGGTGGGCACCTGGCGACCACCACAATGCTATAAGTGTTAGACAGCCATAACTAGTTAGACTGGAGCTGTGTCCAGTAAAGCATGCAAATCTTTAGATAGTCTTTGAAAACAGCCTCTGGCAGTAAGGAATCCTGGTGGTTTGTTTCCAGGTACTTCTGGACTATGAAAGGTACTTCTGGACTATAACAAAAGAGAAAGCAGAAGTCCTACTACTGAACTCTGGCCATGTAACTGTTGAAATCCCAGTATCACAGCTCCTGTAGAGATTGCTTCTTGCCAAAAGCACTTCACTGATGGGATTAGAAGGGATATCTTGTTCAGCCATATCCATTTCCTATGCATTCACCTCAACTGTTTCTTCCTGATGATCACATCTGTGACACCCAGATGCCATTGCCTCCAGGCTAGCCACTGGATAGAGCTAGTGGCAAGAGGCAAATGCCTGTGGTCCTGACTGTATTCACTCCATAGTGAACTGTGTGTGTCTTATCAAGAGGCGAGGATGGTCTTGAATCAATGAATTATCTTACTTTCACTAAATGGTAGGTGTTGAAAACAATTTCAACACAGGGATCATGTCCTTTCTCCAAGGGAAAAGGTACACATGCAGAACTTTCTGTGGAACTACAGGGCAAAGGTTTACTTCATATTTGCATTGTCTTTTTCCTGGTAAGGACTGGCCTCAAGTTCAAATCCCACACTAATAGCTTCTGATTTTGTCATGTCTCTACTGGAACCAGGAAGTATGAGCAGATTTTTCTTTCCTTTTGTTAATAAAAGGAGTTTCATCAATGTTTCATGTTGCTTAGTTGTGGCAAAAGTCTGGTCACTTCTTGTTTTATTTCAGTATCTCAAGAGGTTATCTATTAAGTCTTTATGGGGTTAAAAATGAATCCAGATGTGTTTACACAGTATCTGCTTTAATGCAAGAGGCACAGCTGTTTTTCGGATGTATCCTGGCTGGATTCCAACATGAGCAGTCACATTTTCCCCGTCTCTGAACTCCCTTGTAGTTTTAACTATCAACAAGAACACAAGAACCACAAGAACATTAGTAAGCTTGGTATTTCTAAAAAACATTCATTGAGGGTCCCACTGGTGTGAGAAGAAATTTTAAGATTGAGGTATTTATAAATTCATGCGGAGTTGTGGGGTTTTTGCCTCTAGCTCTTGAACCTTTGGGATTGGATTTTGAACCTTTTCTTGCCAACGATACAGGCTAAAAGCTTTAAACTGGTCTGAAAGTATGGTTTGTTCATATAAGGCCAAGGGTTCAGGTTTTGATTTGATCAAATATCATGAAACTTAAGATATAACTGTGACAGCTAGCAGGATGGCAGTAGCAAATGGCCAGTTGAGAGTACAGGTAGATAAAGAAAAAGCATGTGCTGGTGTAACTTCTTTCTGATGGAAAAGGAGGGCCCACAGCTCGGCCCAAGGCCCAAATTTATTTTCTTAAAGGAAAATTTGAATCTAAAGGGGCAATACAATAATCTCTATATTCTTAATTTGGCGTTAACAACGTCCAATTGTTGTCTCTCCTGACAAGGGGAACATAGGCAGCCATGCGTCAGCACCGCCATTAGACATTCTTCTGGGGTGTGTTGTATCTTTCAACCTTTTGGGGTTCCCCTGCTTCTTGGTGGAGGTGTTGCCATTCTGTGTTGGTTTTCCTGTTAGGGTTTATCGTTGTTTATTGTGGCAGAGTTAGCTTGGACAGGAAAGTACAGGATTGCTTTTGCATGCATGAACTCTGTCCCCTGCGGGATGTGTAACGATAGGATTTGAGTACTGTGTACCTTTCGTGGCTAATTGCCAGACAGGGACTGACCAGCAGGGATGAAAAGAGCTGTAGCCCTAGAATAAAATTTCTTCTGTGTCACCTGGTGCATTTATGAGGGTGCCAGAAACTTTCTTTTCCGTTTGGAGATGTGTGTGTCTAGGCTTGTCAACAGTTGCCAAGGATATCGTCTCTTTTCATCATCTAAAGCAGTAGTGTGGCCAAGAAGAGAGTGGTGATACCAGTTCTGGAGATTTCATTGCACATCTTGATGTCTTCCTTGGAAGACCAGCACATGGAGTTACCTGAATGTAGCAGCTTCATCTTTCCTTTTGAAAGCAAGGTTCTGTTTCTCATGGTTTCAGATGAACTACTGATGAAAAAGGATTCTAAAACTGGAAGGCAAACAAAAAGACCAACCCAAACTTAAGACTTCAATGCTATTCACATAATCTTGGTGACCTCGGTCATAATATTAAGTAGGGTTGAAATGCTGGTAGCTGTTATGATTGCTGGACCAGAGTCTATTTTTATAGATCAGTGCTCTCTGTATTTCAATATTTATTTGTTTTATGCTAAGCAGAGGACAAAATCAATGGGGAGTGCGGGGAGAGAAATTATCTGTTTTCAAGATAAAACAACAACAGCAACACGTAAGTTGTTATGCAATGATTTCTGTAGTATCCACATGATTAACAGCGCAAGTTTTTCCTTGTAATGCATCCAACTAGATTCCTTCTCCCTTAACAGTTTCTCTATTGCTAAATTGTTCCTTCATGGGATTTTTCAGAGGGTTTCTGAATTGCATGGCATTTGTTAGAGGAAAAAATAGAGAAACCTGAGCTGCCATTGTCTTTGGTTAAATTCAGGTCTGTATCCAAAGTGCTGGTATTTTCAGACCTTAGGGATCTGCTTAACTCTGCTTAGAGCCAGATCTAGCTGTGAATGGTATTTAAGTTCAAACTTTCTTTGGTCAAAAGCATATCTCTGAACTGTGATTCAGGCTTTAGTTTTAAAGTAAATGTTAAGTTGAATGATTTTTTTTTTTAGAGTTAGGAACTTACTGAAAATGAATACCAAAGGGATCTGTGGATAACTGTCTCTCTTTTGATATGCTGCCTACAGCTAAAATAAAACTAGTTACAAAGGGCCCCACCCCTGCAATAACTTAAGGCACAGTTTAGAGCTAGTGTGTGTGCTCACGCACAGACTACAGGAGCTAGAAACAATTCCAAAGCGTGCATGCATGCATTCTTACAACTCTGGCTTTCCCAAGCAAAAGCAAAAACTCTTGTGAAGAAACTTAGAGGCTGAAGGGGTTAAATGAAATACAACTCTCTTTTTCCTGTGCAGTAAGGATTAGTAACCAAACAGAAGCTGGAGAGAAGAGCACTTAAGAGCCGCTGTTTGAACCAGAACGATAGGAAAGTGGGTTTTGGAGCTTGGCTGCAGAGTAGTTTAAGTGTCTCCAACTTTTGCACTCAGCTTTCACAGGTACACGCAGAAGGTAAGAGTTGACTTTGTGTTCTGGGCTGTCTCCTGATCCCTCCACCTGGATATCTATTTTCTCTTAGTCTTTTCAGTGCTGTTTGTGCTTTTTAAACTATTTTTTGTTTCCCACCATTTTTTTCTTTCAGTTAAAAGAGTACAGGAGAGAGGAGAGACCAGAGTCCTTATGATTGCAAAATTTTATTTCCTAGAAGGGAGGGAAGAAGGCACTCCATGCATTTGGTGAACATTAATCCCTTTCACTCGCAGTTAATTGTACTGATACTTAATGTAATCAAAACTGCTGTTCCTGACGTTGTAGCTGGGGGGAGCAGGGGAGCGGAAGGGGAAGGTACTGGTTTGGTAGGATGCTGGATGAGCCCGCTGGGGTCAGACATATGTGCTCTGCCAGGAAGAACACAGAAAGCAAGACAAATGTAGCAGGGATATTGACTGGAGAAACATAATTTTTGCTGGTAGGAATAAAAGCCTGCGTAGGTGCTAAGACTCTTGTACCCCCTAACTATCACCCCTGGAGTGCTCAGCTGCTTCTGTTCATGCGCTAGCAGGTGCTGAGAGGAGGGAGTGTCTCCTAATCAGCCTTGCATTGCTTTCAGCTGTGTGAGACATAATCCGTTTTGGAGGCTCTCCGCAGCCAAACGATGCTGCCAGAGTCAACAGACCTGTTTGTGAGAGGGGAGGTTTGCAGGACTGGATCTCTCATCCCTGAGGAAGTCTGATGTGTGAGGCAGGCCAAGAAGGCAGCTTCAGGGACCTGTTCTGGTATGGAGATGGGAGTGGGCCGGTAGCAATGTGTAAGGGCAGTAGATTTGCCTGCTGCCCTGGTGTTCCTTCTGGGTGGTCAGGTGGAGATAGAGGAGCAGTTGATTTAAAAAGTGAGTTTCAAAGGTTTGATGAAGGTAATGTCAGTCTTGAATGGAGTTCCTAGGACTAGGAATAGCTGGTGTTAGTACAGGAGCTTAGGAGATAGTATGTTTCTTTAGGTCTGTATTTAGAGACCCTAAAGAATGTTTGTAAAACACTTTTGCTTCTTGCTTTTGGAAGTGTCTTCACAACGCTTGGAGCTTGTTTTATCCCTTCTGCATTGTACTTATGAGGGCCTTTCAACACCTTCTCTGTAAGCTGGCTTGTCACTTCTCTCCTAGCTTCTTAAAGTACCGCCCTCTGTAATGCCAGAGCATTTCCCAGTCTCTGTAGATAGAGCAGCCATGAAAAACCATTCTTTCTGAGGTGCAGCGTGTTGGTGAGCCGACATACTACGCAGCCACGTGTGTGTTGGACAACCTCATTCTGGACTTTCAGGACAAATGTTCTGTTGTTACAGGGAGCAAAGGGAGGTGTTTGTGATGTGCAACAAAGGTAGGTAGGACCATCTATCTTTGGCATGGCACTAGCTTAAACAAATATTTATTAATGTTGGTAAATGGCAAGATCTAATAAAATGCAAAAAAACCCGTTTCATTTTTTATTAAAAAATAAAATGCAAATTTGCTGTCTCTGGAAGTTTTACTTTTAGCATATTTTCCTGTCCAGTGTGAGATAATTCACACTACTTTTTCAAGCATATTTTCAGGTTCTCACACACTGTGGAGCATCCTGACACCTCAGAGGTGTTTGTTTTTAAAATATTTTGCTTCATGAGTGTAAATGCTTGATGGCTTCACGGAAATGCTGGAGTTGGGGTAGTTACTCTGTAGCATTTGCATATTCCAAATCTGTCTACTAGTAAACAGTCCACTCTGTAGCATTTGAGGTGTGTGACAAATGGTTTGAGGAGCTTTTCAAGCAAAGGTGTAGGGTTTTGTTTGCTGGTCTCTCTCTGTATGTATATAAAAATAGTGTTAAGTAACAAACAAACTAAGTTGTCTTAACTTTAAGGGGAAAGTAGTAATTATTATGGTACTACAATGCTATAGAGAAGTTAGAGAATTGGTGGTCTCAAATGTTGGTGTTCAGTAAGTGCAGTACTTTTTGATGCAGATCCTGTACCTCTGTTTTTGGGTTGGGCTCTCTCTCAGATCCAGCTACTTACCAGCTTGGTAAAAGAGAACGCCAGTAGAGCTCATCTAATCTAGTTGCTTAAGGGATTACTTGCCTCACAAAATTGGGCACCAAGATTCAGTTGGAGTCTGTGTGAACGGCTGTGCCCTAACTTGCTGAAAGTTTTGGAAATGGGAAAGGAATTATGTTGTTGCAACTGGTTTTCCTGGTGGTGCTTGAGTTTGAGTTAAAAGAGCAAATTTTATTCTGAAGAAACGCAGATGTTCTGTTAAAATGGGGAACCTGGGGAAAAAAACCTCCGATCTTGATTGAGGGCCCCTTCTTCTGAATGCAATGTAAATAAGGCAAAATACTGTTCTGTGTCTCAGAACAGGTAGGGCTTAGGCTGCCAGAATGCTTTTCCTTTGTTCAGAGAAGGGCTTTAAATGTTAATAAAATGTTAACCATTTTATTAGATCATGTGGTACCTTGCGACTGATCAACATACAGCAAACAAATAGCTTTTTTTATGAAAGGATGAGAGCTGTTGTATAGAAACAGCACCTAGAATACATGGGATGCAATACCGTAGTCCTAACGATTCGTGTTATAGGCTCATCATTAGCTGAGTGAAGGGGCAGATGTTCTCCTAGTGGCATATTGATGCCCAGTGAACTACAGAGGAAATAAGTTGCTTTGCTCTTAGGTCTGTGGGAAGGACTTTACAAAGCTGATGATAAACCCCTCAGTGTACCTAGCATAGCTACTGAGCCAAGACAGTGATGGGTTGCTCTTATCCAGTACAGTCATTTGCAGTTATGCCCATGGTATGATGGACTTGTCAAAAGAACTTATTTCACTGGAAATGATACTCTGCTGGATACAGTTTCACTGTCTCATTTTTTAACACTGTTGGATCTGAAATGTGATTTGTTGTGGTCCAGTCTTGTCTTGGACGATGAATAATAATGGTTACTAGATGTTTGAGGAGGGACTCGAATATAAAAGGATTTGAGTGGGTACCTACTCATATGCATAGTCTATGTACAAACTGCTTGTTTATGCTTTCTCACACAGTAACAAGCTCGCCTTCTTGACATGCAGTCATGATGTATAGAAAACAAGTACCATCCACGGATTGTTTATTTCTCTGCCTAGCCCTTAAAGCAGTAATTGGAGGCTCTGGTTTGGGCATCTGTGGGAGAAAACAGCTTCAGAGCAAAGAACCAATTTATTTTTAGATCACACTGTTGTCATTTTGCTGTGATCACACAGTCGAGCATGTGCTTCCTTTGAGATCTCTCCAGGCACTGCAGTGTGATCACACCCTCCTAAGATCATTTTTTATGAAGTTAATTTTTAGTGACAGATGAAAGATGCTAGGGCCGGTATCCTTAGAGACTGCAGCTCTAATTCCACTAGCACACGTTCTGCCTCCTAAGTTTGTTAGTCAAAAGTTCTGGGGTTTTCTTTTTTTCCTTTTAATTTCTTTTAGTTCTCCTCATGTTAGTCATCTTTCCCTTGCAGAGTAATGTGAGTAAGCCCACTGACTTCTCTGGGGGAATTCCTGCTTCATACCATTGAAGGTACATCTGTATCACAGTCAGTAAGGGTGATTCCTTAGGGAAGAGATGTACCCATACGAGTGTGGCGTGCTTGGCATGTTTACATATATATATATTTGTAGTTAAAACTGAGTTAGGTTTAAAAAAAAAAAAAAAAGTATCTTAGGTTCCAGAAACAATGTAGAGGCAGCAGCAATCAAAATCCACATGAGGTTCAGGGTAAATACTCTCATGTTTTCCTGTCTATGTTATTAGTCCCCAGGCAAATTTATTTCAGGGTAACACAGGTGTTCCCTAGGTATACTACAAGCATACTGTTGAATGTAGTGCTAACATCCTCTTAGTGAACAGAGACGTGGAACTTGCAGAGAGGGGCAGAAAATAATTTGCATTGATTTAAAGTTTCCTTTTAAGATAACGCTCATTTTTTATTTTTATCTTTTAACCCCTTGCACAGTGCAGAAGATTGCTATATTTATATTTAGGATGGAATAAAGTTAAATAAAATTGGAAGTAATTTTCCAGCATTGAAATCCTTTATTTTCCTAAAGAATTCACCGAAATTTGAATTGGAAGGGATTAGTCTCAGCTGGCTAACATGTTTGTAAACAGCAGCAGTGCTCAGTGTCGGGTAATATTTCAGATCAGGCTAAATAACTCATATAAGTGAAGCTTGAGCTGTGACAGGACAGTAGTAAATGTAAAAGGTTGTTAGCCATTCCTCTTCAATTATGTTAGTGTTTGGGATGTTATATCCTTGTCATGTATTTTCCATAGGCAGTGTGTGGCTTCTTGTTGCAATGTTAACTGTCTAAATTAGTCTGTGTGCACTTGTTGTTATCCCCGCATGCTCCCAGATTTAAACAGCTAAGCACAGTGAGACTACCAAAATAGAAGGTAGGATCCTATCTTTACTCCTTGTAATAAATCTCTAGCTGCAGACCTAACAGTGGAAGGCTGGTTGCAGAAAATTGAATCTCAGCTGATATTAATAGGTACACAGAAAGTTGTCCTCATGAAATACTGTATTAGCCCCTGTAAAGGGCTGGCATAGTGACCACATTTACTTGGAAGATGCTGCTTCACTGACCTAGACCTTAGATACTTCATTGTGGATTTTGGAGAGTGGGAAAGAAGCAGACCTGCCTCTTCGCCTACCCCCCGTTAGGGTATGGCATGAGGCTTCTGTGTGTTTCACAGTCTGATCTTGCGCTTGCACCTGATGATTTTTCAGCTACAGTTTTGGGTGGTTTCGGTATTCAGATTAAAACTGTATGACAGAGGCTGCTATAGCTTCCCCAGGTGTTGCTGAACTGGGCATTGCTGTAGAAATCCTGTGTAAAAACATTGTCAGTCTGAGTCAGCCACATTTAAGCGATGGCCCAGTGCAGATTTATGTGCCTGTTATGAATCAGGCTGAAGGCTGAGATGAAAGCCTATTGATAGAGCAGTCCGGAAGATGCTTATGTGTTACCCTACTCAGTTCTCCAGCCAGCTGGTGCTCTGCTGCTGTGCTCATTAGTAAGCTTTTGTAACTTTTTTTTCATTTAACAAGGTGAATTTTAAAGTTATTCTAGCTGAAAGGTTATCTTTCATAATATGGCTGAAAGTATATCTCAGCAGGATTACTTTCTTGATGAGGATTCTTGAACTCCTAGCATGTGTTTAGAGTGAATTAATAAATCTGGATACCAATGGTAAAGATATCTCTGTAAAACTTCTACTCAGACAACTTGTGTCTTGTTTTTCTTTCTTCTCTCTCCTTTCCCACTAAGTCCTTTCAAACAGTCTTCTACTTAAACACGTTTATAGACATTTATCCCTTGCTTTGTATATAAACAGCTCTTTATGAATGTGGCTCATCACATGGTCAAGGCAAAGGAAATTCAGCATCCTCCCACTTTTACAGGCACATGCACATGAATTGGCTTATCTGCCCTAGCCCAAAGGACATCAGGCCCAGGATTTTCTTTGGAAAGATGTCAAACAAAAGATGATTTACTATAGTTGGGGAAGAAGATGGGCATATTAAGAAGTATCTTGAATGTGATATCCTCTGCCTAAAGGGATGATTGGTTTCTTGGTTCCTCTGGGCTGCGTGATGTGGTCCTCATGCTCTCCCAACTCTGCTCCCAGTCTAAGTAAAAGGAGCTTTTTCCCTACCCTTGATCCCTGCTCCACTGAGCGTCTTTCTCTCCCTGCCTTTATCTCATCTTTTTGCTGTATGTGTATATTTTCCCTTTTTAACTCTTCCATCAAAAACTTGAAAGGTGCTTCTCAGTAGACGAAGCAAACAAAAGCAAGCTGGAACCAAGATACGCTGGATGTTTTGAGAACAAAGCAAAAATCATAATGTCTTTAGAAAATGTAGTGAGTCTAAAGGCTAAAAGACTTTGCTCTGAGTCAATCGCTAAGAAAATTTATGCCAGTGGATAATTGGGCAACATATCATCACGCTTTCTGATTTCCCACCTCCTTCAACCAAGGAGGTAACAACTGAGTGAGATACTATGTGTTAAAAGGGGTGGAGTTGGGAGTGGAGGAAAGGGAAGGAGATTCTGAAAAGCTTTGAGTAGCGGGATCACAGTGGCAACTTCTGCTTTAGTGCTGGATGTGCTAAACTGTACAATAAGCAATTTCTGTCTATATTGCAACAGGCAAATATTTATTGCGGGGTGGCCAACCTGTGGCTCACAAGCCATGCAAAGGCAGCTTCTGTGTCAGGGCTACCTCTGATGGGAATAATAGATCCACATTGGGAAATTCAAATCCCCAGCTGGGAGACGAAATGAGCTTTAATGACCTGCTGAAGCTAGTATTGCTGGGTGGCTTTGCCACTTACCCGCATGCCCAG
This sequence comes from Fulmarus glacialis, assembly GCF_000690835.1. Taxonomy (NCBI): domain Eukaryota; kingdom Metazoa; phylum Chordata; class Aves; order Procellariiformes; family Procellariidae; genus Fulmarus; species Fulmarus glacialis. The sequence continues at coordinate 51,297 of NW_009212340.1, forward strand.
CTAAATCTTGTCTGGCAATAGGAACATGGGAACCCTGAAAGGGTCTTTTTATCTTCTGCCTATGAACCACTCCCAGAACAGTCCCTGACCCACATATGTGGTATGTGTCTTTGGCCAAAGGATGATTTAGAAATGTGGTTCACAGGCAAAAGAAGACTGGTCTGTCTTTCATGCTAAACAGAGAAGAACCACATAACACTGGCTGTCCACTTATTTTCAAAAAGAATAGAGAAAAACCCAGGCTGATAAATCTGTGAGCAATGGAACTCATGAAACCTGTTTTATTCTGATTTGGTGATCTGATTCTGTAGTGTCTAAACAGCTTAAGCTCTTGTTTAAGCAAGGCTGAGTTTTTCATAACATCTCTTTCAAGTTTGGATTCCCTCCTGTTGAAAAGAAAAAGTCATCATCTAAATGGGTTAAAAGTCCAATATCTCTCTCCATCCTTGCCCAGTATCTTCTCCCGCAAACGAAAGTTAACTTTATGCTTTTGAAACCCTGAAATTAGCCAGCTGGTTCAAAGTTATTTTTACATATATGTACAGGCAATGTAGGTCCTGTTTCCCTAGGACCATGGATGTTGAGAAGTTACTTGCAAAAGAGGCCAAGTTTAAGTAAGCAATCTTGAACCTTGTTTGTGCATTGGAAGGCAGGATTTGCACACGTGAAGTAAATATAAGAGTCAGTAAGATTATCCTTGTTTCTGAAACATACTCCTGGTCTTAATGAAGATTTGACTGATCTTGCTAAGCCTGCCTGACCCTGGATAAGAGTTTGTAACTAAATAAAATATTTTTACAGCAGTTCATTGCTATCTCCACTGTAGAGAAATCTCCAGGACTGCCCATCTGTCTTTTCTAAACCTTCTATTTGTTAAGGCAAAAGCTTCTTTCCTGAGTGGGTTCAGTGTTAAGCCCTGAAATAAGGGTGCTTATCCCACTTTCCAGTTGTACTGGGTTCTTGTGTTCTGTCCAGAGTTACAAAATTCCAGCCATCCCCTTTGTGGCCCTCTGACCCTCCTGTCCACAGTGCCAGGGAGAAGTAGGTGCTGTGGAGGCAGTTCAGAAAGGGCACCAGAACATCCTTTCAGAAGTTTCTGAAATTTCCACAAAATATTATTTGCTCCATACTGTTTTGGAATAGAAGTAAGGGTCCTGAGCTACTAAAGTCAGATTCAAGTTGAACTTCTCCAGTGTTCAGAGGAGCTTAGGGTCAGCATCTCTTAGAGAAAACAGCTTCATAGTTCAGGTCTGGACTGACTCTTTTTGACCAAGCTTACAGATGGCTGGAACCAGTCACCACTCCAACCCTTTTATTCATCTAACCTGACCAGTCAATGCCAGATGTGGTTGGCTAGACAATTTGAATCTCTTCTGGTGTATGGAACAGAGGTTTCAGCTGGGCGCACCTCAAGTTCTGGTTGAAGATTCTGGTTGTTCCTTACTTATTGTGAACTGATTCTCATAATCCCTCTCGCTGAGATAACTTCATATTTTAGCACTATGGCAGGAATTCCTCCATGTGAGCTTTCCAGCAGCTGTTCCATACCTTGAGCATAAAGTCACCATTTCCCCTCAGGCCCTGCTGCTGTTTCGGCGTGGAGAGGGGTGGAGATGCTGGTCTAGCACACAGTGGGAAAAGGGAGCTGGGGAGGGTTGAAGAGAATTGAAGAAGGGCAGGAGGCACAGGGAGCAGTAGCTGCTGTTGTTACAAGTGGAAGCGCTGCAGAACACTGTCCTTTTCATTCCTTCCCCGCATGCCCAGCCTTTGGTGAGAAGAATGGCAAACAAGCAGAATAAACATATGCTGCTTTATCCCAGGTCCTACAAGGAGTGAAAGAGCTGTTAAATCTGGAAACAGAACTTGACCTTTTTTTCCAAGGTTTCAAACAGATTCCCCAGTCCCATCTGTGCTGTTTCTGATTGAAAATAAGGCAAAAGGGATCAATGCTGAATACTACATCTGAGGAGGCTTTTAAAATAACAAGTTTGTTGAAACTCAGAGAATCAGACATGAGATTTGTTTTGCAGTGGGGAATTTAATAGGATACAGAAGACCCTGTTCTTCTGACCATCCTTCCTGCAATCTGTTGACTAGTTTAATAGGGCTGGATGGTCTAAACTTTTTAATGCTAAATTTGGGACATATGACAGCAATTCCCATGCAAGTGCAATGGCACAAAAATACAAACAAGCACCAGAGCTGTGACCTCTTGCCGCTTTGATGCATGGGATTGTCCCAGATATTGGGTGCTGTCTCTAGTTGTCTCCTCACAGAATCTTTTTATCCTATCTGGCTAAAAACCTCCAAGATACTAACTACTTGGAGAGTGGGAGCACTGCTAGCCCTGGTGAGCTGATTCTCTGGCCTCTTCTCCAGGAGCCTCACGTGGTTTGGGCCCAGCTCCCCGTCTGCCTCTTGGCTCAGATGCCAGAAGGAGCTGAGAGAGCAGTCCATTATCAGCAGAGCAAGGGATGTGATTTCCACAGCCATCTCCATGAACCTGAGAGGGGCGTGGAATGAAAGCTGTGAGAGGAATGATGGGGAAGAAAGATTTTTTTTTTTTTCCTCTGGGCAGTAGGAAAAGAGGCTGATCGATCTGAAAGATTTACCTCTGTTTGACACCAACACCATTCAAGGAAGATGCTGTGCTCACAGTGCCCTTTGCTAGTGGGGTGGGGACGTTATAAGCTGCTTCAGGAAAGCTTTGCTGTTTGCGTGCATGGAACTTGTAGCAAAAGGGTCTGTCCTGGCTGTCTTTCCCCTCTGAAAGGATTTGGCAGTTGCATAGGGTTGTGACACAGATTTAGCCTATGTTTTGGCTGTTGGCGCGTACAGCATAGAGACTGTACTTGACCTCTTGTGGAGGGCACCTCCAGGTTGTTTCTTCCTTGACTTGAATGGGAAGAGAAGTAGTAGCATGTGTGGGTGATAGAGGGTACATAGTCTTCCTTCGGTTTCTTAAGAAGGACTAAGCCAAAATTAATGAAAGTGTGTTCATATAAAAAGCTCCTATAGCTTCATTTTCTTATGAATCATATGATTGGCACTCAGTATATAGGGAGAGGAGCTTATCAGTGGTTGTTTTCCAATTACATTTTCCCTGTTCATTGCTATTTTGCACACAGAATTTGGTGCAACTGGATTTTCAGCACTTTAGTAGTTTTCACATCCAAAAGGAAAAACGTTAAAGAACAAGCTTTTTATTCCCAGCACCGTGAATGTTGGGAGTGTCAAAATCCATGGTATGTATGGACTTACAGAGCTGTAATGAGCGGTAATTCAGTGAGGCCTAGCATTGTGAGAAAAATGGTTGCCCATTGTAAAGGAACCTGAAATATGCAAATGCTAGATCAAGCAGGTTTCATTTTGGGTATGTTTTGTTTCTGATTTCATATTCTCATGCAACAATGATTTTATGTCAATATTATCATTGTTAATGGTGATATACATTCTGTATTTTATCTGGATTTAATAGGCCAGGCTAAAGGAGCTATATATGAAGTTTTAATATTAAAACAGATATTGTTACAATGACTGATGAGATAAACATTTCTTCCTTGATGTTTTTATGCACTGTAAAAGGAAGATTTCTCCATTCTTCCTTTTCCCTTTCCTTTCCCAAGTTAGAAAGAAGCTTAGACTAGATAAAACTATGCTAGGAATATCTAGTCCATCTCTTCTTTCTGGGCTCAATCAACTAGGTCACAAGGTCACGAGGTCACAAGAAAATGGTCATGAGAAACAGGCAGTCGCTAGTGGCTGAAGCGTCCATGGTCACAGCTGTAGACATTGGTGAGTGGTTATTGGTGTGGGCTTGGCTGCTGCAACTCAAAAGAGGAAGGATAAAGTAGCAACAGGCAATGCACCAGTGAAGTATTGTGGTCCCAAATGTGCATAATGCCCCAATTTTTAGGAACTGTTGTATCCTGGTGTATGCTGCCATACCTGTCTGTGTGGCCTGATCTCCTTTCTAGCCCTGCAGAAGGGATATAACTACTGATGGTTGAATCTAGCTATAGCTATACATCCTACAATGAACTATAGGATTTTAAACATGCAAGCTCATACAAAGTCAGGCATGAAGGTTCACCAAGCCACACAGGATGAATATAGGGTACAGAAACGTTAACTGTGGAGTTTCTTACCTTGGGTTGGTTGAAGTCATTGCAATCTTCAAGTATTTTATCATGTGTATATGTAAAAGGGTGGGAGGGCAGACATGCAACAGCATGCATCTTCCACTGTGCCCGGGGATGGTGTTCTCATCATACCAGAGGAAAGTTCAGGGAAATATTTGCACTCAGTAATTACATTCTGGCTTTCTGTACAGGGTAATTTCAGTCTTTGCAGTTGCCTTCATCTGTCCAGGGAGTGTAGTGACTGTTTTTCTTCTCTCACCTTGATTTCAGTTCCACCTCTGTTTTTACTGTATAGTATCTTAGCTTTTCTGCCACACAACCAGTGAAGAAGCAAGCAATTCTGATCAATAATCTTTCTGTTCCCACAGGCAGAGATGAAGAACTTGTTCCTTCTGCTCATGTTAGCAATGATACCACCTTCTGCATTTTCAGTAAGTAAAAGCTCTTCTGAACACTGTTTTGAGAAATGAAAGATACTTCTGTCTGTCAACATCTGTAACTCAAGTGTTTTGTAGAAAGTATTCCTGAAAGAGCTAATGGGTTCAAGTCATCAGGCCTACTGTGGTACATGTTATGAAAAGTCTAATGTGGCAATTAAATTACAAAATTCTGGTAGTGCCTTTGGCTCTAGGGGTGTTGTCTGCAAAGCAGTAATTGCTGTCTCCTGCTTCAAAGCCACGGAGAGCTGTCACTTGAAGTAAAAAGAATGAATCTTTGGTTAGCTGGTTTTTCTCTTTTCTTTGGTATTAGTGGTCTAAGCCATATGGTTTAGCTTTACTGGGGGAGGTATCTTTATGTTAAGCCAATTTGATATTGTCAGAAAAAGAACACAGCTATTGGGAACTGGGATTCCTCTTCCTTTTCGAGAGAGAAGTAGGATCTTTCTGAAGTAAATGCAGCTTGAGAACAGTTTCTCTGAGTTTAACTTCAATTACGTTAATGAGTTGGACATCTAAGGTAAAAGGTGACCTGCTGAGTAGAGTGGAAGTGTTAGCAAAGGAAGACGTGATATGTTTGTTAGGTGTAAAGGAACAGAGAGGGGAAAAAAAGAGGTATTATCACCTGGAGTAAGTGTTTTGTGGAAGTAGTGAGGAATTATAAATACGCCATTAAAATTAATGAGTCCATAACTTTTAATCTCTAGTTCGGTTATGAATTTCTGTTCCCAGATTCAGCATTTGCAAATGCTTGCAAATGCCTTTTCTGAAAATCAGGGCTGAGAGGCCAGAAATCAAGCAGAGGTTTTTAGTTGTCGTAGATTTCCTATCTTACAGATGGAAATATGCTTAAATGAGATCTTGCTATCTCACATCTAATAGAAGATGGTGCTGTATGTTAAAAGAACCAGAAGCGGAATATACTATATTCAGTTCATCTGTTCACCTGCCTATCTCTAACCTGGTGATTTTTTGGAAGGGAAATGACTGAAACACCCTGCAACTGTGAAGGTTGACCTTTCTCTGTAGTATTAGACTCCGTCCCCTGCATGCAATCAGTCGCTCCTCTTGAAGGCATGCTGAATGAAGGGAGAAGGTTTTGCTTGGCCACCACTTAATTTCAGTTTCCCTGACATGCTGGATCTGTCCAAGCCGTGAGGAAGCAGGAAGATCCAGCAGCACTGAGGCACTCTGCTGTGGTAATTCTCCATTTTTTTTCGGGGGAGGAAGAGAGAAATGGTGTTGGTTTCATATGGGCCATTCCTTACCAGATGCCAATGCAAGTAGGCTGAACCATAGCAGGAGACGCTCAGCTTGTGAGAGCTGGAGCTGGCAGGACTGATTGTAGCGATGGCAACTCAAGTCTGTGCTAGATCAGGCTATGCACCAAAAGAGTAGTGGAGCTGCCTGAACTCCCACAGGTGGGACAACTCTGGAAAAGCAGTGCCTGCATGCCTCTGTTTCACTGCTGCAGAAGGGGAGTGGTAGCCCTGCTCTATAAATGCAAATTTTTTACATATGTGGTGGGAGAAAGGAAGGGAAGGGGAGGGTGAGACTGAAAACTGAGGCAGGGAGTACTGAATGGTGGGAAAATAAGTTGGAGAATTGCTTGCTGTTTTACACCATTCTCCACTCCTTTAGGGCTTCACCTGAGATGGCAGGCTTATTGAAAAATAACTTTAATCCATGTCACATAACATTGAAAAGGTCTCTTCCCTGTGCTGTTCTTCTGTAATTCCCAGTGGCAGAGGTATAAGAGATTGTCAGGTGGCGTGGTGCATTTCCCACACTGAAGGAGAAATACTTCCTTTAATGGATAGTAGCATATCTCTAAGAAATTGAGGCTCTGTCACTTTAACTGTATGTCATGGTTCAACCCCAGCCGGCAACTAAGCACCACACAGCCACTCGCTCACTCCCCCCCCCGGTGGGACGGGGGAGAGAATCAGAAGAGTAAAAGTGAGAAAACTCGTGGGTTGAGATAAAGACAGTTTAATAGGTAAAGCAAAAGCCGCGCACGCAAGCAAAGCAAAACAAGGAATTCATTCACTCCTTCCCATCAGCAGCCAGTGTTCAGCCATCTCCAGGAAAGCAGGGCTCCATCATGTGTAACGGTTACTTGGGAAGACAAACGCCATCACACCGTATATCCCCCCCTTCCTTCTTCTTCCCCCAGCTTTATATGCTGAGCATGACATCATATGGTATGGGATACCCCTTTGGTCCATTGGGGTCAGCTGTCCCAGCCGTGTCCCCTCCCAACTTCTTGTGCACCCCCAGCCTGCTCGCTGGTGGGGTGGGGTGAGGAGCAGAAAAGGCCTTGATGCTGTGTAAGCACTGCTCAGCAGTAACTAAGACATCCATGTGTTATCAACACTGTTTTCAGCACAAATCCAAAACACAGCCCCATACTAGCTACTAGGAAGAAAATTAACTGTACCCCAGCCAACACCAGCACACTCTGCTAAGTATTAGATCCAGAGCAGCCTTGCAGCTGAGACAGTAGCAATTGTTTCGATTTTGGTATCAAATGAGCTGCCAGTATAGCAGCACATAGGTAGAAAGGTGGGTCACCTCCAGCTATACAGTGAATAGTGTACACCCCAGGAAGAAGAGGGTGGTGGTGGGAGAACTAAAAACAGCAAAAAAGGCACAGACTAGCATGTGTGGGTTTTATTGCAGAATAAACCACTTGCCTCTTAGATGCATCCTGTCCACTGATGCAAACAACGATGGGACACCTTTTGTCCCAGAAGCAGGAAAGCATGAACTTGCAAATACACAGACTGATAGTGCTAATGGGAGTACAGCTATAAACGTGTGAACTGCAGGCTTACACAAGGATGGAGATGGGTCTACAGGGATTCATGTTTGCTTGTGATTAAAGGGTGTAGATTGATGCCTGCTGTTTTTCATCTCTTCTGCTTTTGGAGTGGAGTAGCTGAATTTGGTTTTACTTTATTGATTGTCAGGCTAGGGGAAGCAGCAAGCAGAATAAGGGCAGAAATGTTGACAGGGCTGAGACTTTAAGAGCAACTGAGGCTATTGCCTACATCTTCTTTCTGCTCGCAGTCTGAGAGTGGCTGGTTTATCTGCCAGACATGGCGGGCAGCATTAAGGAGCAAGACTCCTGCATGTCAAAGCCACTGGCTGCTGAGAATTTCCTGCCCAGTGCTCCATCCTTGGTGGGACCCACTAGACTCTTCTTCCCTTCTTTCCTGCTAGAATATGGAGAGGGTCTTACCATACAGCACCTGCGGCGTCTGTCCCTTTTCACTTTGAAGGATCTGGAAAAGGAGGTCACCCATTACTTGTAGCTCCTTTATTGTTGGCACTGTGGTAGTACCAGAAACTACAGCTGGTCAGGAGGAGTTGTGTTTAGGGGCTGTACAAACAGAAAACAAATATGTCTCTCCATCTTATATATAGATGTCTCTCCATCTTATACCCTAGCTGTTAATGCAGAACTGAGACAGAAGAGTCTGGTGCAATTTCAGTCCATCCTGTCATTGCTTCTAGGAAGGTTGTGAACAGTGGCAATAATGGAAAGGTTCAAGTGTTTTTATCATGACTCCTCCTGTGTTTTCAGAGAAGGATGGAATGATGTAAAAGTAAAACTGCCTGAGCCCTGTCCATTAGCGCTACTGCTGATAGAACGGTGCTTCTGGTGGTTTAGAGGAAATACATTCTGAAGGTTTTCCATGTGAATAACTCTTCTGTTATTGTTGAGTGCATGTATTTGGCATGATTGTGTGTGTGTGTGTGTATTGTATGCTTTGGGGTTGTTTTATGTTTAGTAAACATGACATTTGTCAGATTTCTCTCTGCCTCAATTTCTTTTTTACAAGTGTGATTTCATGTTGGCAAATTTTTGCATCTGGCATTCCTTCTTTCCAGATTGGAAATGTCTTATCTGCCCGTACCATGGGACTATTTCAAGGAAAAGCTGCTCATCAGGGGAAGAGTTTTATTTAATCTGTTATGATCTGTAGGCATTAGCTAATAGTTAGATCATGTCCAATACTTATATTTACTCCTAGATTGTACTGCAGGTGTGCTTCAAGTGAAGGCTGGTCTGAGGCTTGGCTGAAAATCATATTCAAATACATTTAATCTGGACAGTATTGCTTTTTATGGGTCTGCATTTCTAGGTTAAAATGCTGGGTTTAATTTCTTCTGAAGATATGAACATTGTTATTGTTTAAACACTGTTAATCTATTGACTAAACTTCTAAACCCCTTAACCAGATCTGACAGAAAGGGCAGAAGGTGCAGAAGAACCTCAAAGGTAAGGTCATACAGAAACAGTGAAAATTACTGTGAGGAGGGAGAAAGAGAAGGAGATTTTATTAATGTTCCTATTGAGGGAAAGGTAGAAAAACTGCACAAGAATAATTCTACCGGGTAGGACCAGTTCATTTTGCCCTATATGCTATCTCCAGCTATGTCACAAACACATGTCTAGAAAAAACTATTAAAAGATTGGTAAGTAAGTACAATTTCCCCCAATACATTTCCAGTCTCCAGTCATTTGTAGTTTATGAACTCTTTGAGCTGGAGACATCTCTATTTCTCTTCCCTAATTTGGTCAGGTCTCCTTGAAGCCATGTAAGCTTCTAACGTCACAGCATTTCTATCGTAACACCCAAGATCCCGCTCTTGAGTGGTAAAGATCAGCTCATATGTAATAATTTTATTTGTTAGGATAGGATTTGTGTTTTCTCCTGTGCATCACTTAAGTTACCTACATGAAATCTCAACTGTCATTTTAGTGACAAGTCACTTACACTATAATGTCCTTCCATGGTTCTTTGCAGTCAGTCTCATCAGCTGCCTTCGTTACTTCTGTGGTTTTGGTGTAACTTATAAATGTGTTGAGCAGTTCAGGTTCCTTACGGAATTCTGCTGCTAATGTTAGTTCTTGCAGTGGATGGAGATTTCACTCCTACCTTTGTTTTTGTCTTTGGGCCACCTGCTCATCATCCATGCAAGGACTTTCCTTCCGGCTGCTTAGCTTCTTTCAAAGCTTTAGGTGAAGGATTTTGTTGAAAGCTTTTTGCAAATCTGAGTGTATCTGACAGGTTACCCTTGTTGATGTGTTTGTGAATCTCAAAGAACTGCAATAGTCTTAGAAGGATTAGCCTTTAAAAAAGCCTTGTTGACTTTTTCCCAAATTTATGCAGGTACCTGCTAATTCTGTTCTTTGTTATCATTTCTATTAATTTATCAGCAGACGTCAGTTTTACACTATGTGGGTGTACAGTTCCTTGGGTTCCCCTGGGGTCCTTTTGTAAACTGGTGTCAGACTTTCCACTTTCCAATAATCAGATGCCAAAGTGCTTTAGCTGAGAGGGTTGTCTGCTAGTATGTAACAGTTTATCCATTTCAACCTGGAGTTCCTGTTAGGTCCCTTGGATAAACAACTTCTGGTGACTTCATGCTGTGTGTTTTGTCCACTTTTCCAAATAAGTTTGGGGTCATAAAGTTTTCTCACAATCCCCCTCTTTGTGGAGTTTTCTGAATGACCCCAGTTTCTTCCACAACGATTCCAAGAATTAATTTGACTTCCCTGCAATGGCTGTATCTTTTTAGAGAGCTCTTTTTATACCCTATAGTCAGCTCCAGGCCACCCAGAGTTTCTGGAAAGTAACTTACCTGCTCTGCCCGCTATCCAGCAAGCCAGCACAGTCCTGTGGGGCAGCACATCCCTGGTTCTGCAGTAGGTGAGGCATGCACCGCGTCCTGCCCGGCCGACAGGAGAGCAGGGGATGTGGAAGGAGCCAGGTTTGTGGTGGGACAGCCTATAAAGAGGTAGAAGAGTGAGGAGTGCTGGGGGCGAGTGAACACAGGGAACATGGAGAAGAGTTGGGAACAACGAGGGAGTGGGTTAAGTGATGTAGGGAGAACCTGAAGTGTTTTGGGGAGCTGAAGATGTAAGGGAAATGATGGATTTTAGTGGATTTGTTAGAGGGGATATGCTAACAAGCCATGGCTAGGGTGGTAGAGGGGAATGAAAGGAGATATACACAGTGAGTGTAAAAACCACAAGCCATTAAAACTAATGAAGCCTTGGGGTTTTTTCTCCTCTTTGTGATGCAGTTCGTCTTAATAAGGTACTCTCTTCTCCTGTACCATTTTGTGTTTCGCTTCCTGCTATCACCATCTTGTTCACTTTCATTCTTGTTTTTCTAGTTTTGCTCAAATGCAATTCTTTGATTGCTTATTCATTATTCATAAAAATGGTACTTGGCATTCTTCACCTTCAAAGCTCTTTGCAAGCCTGCTGTGTCTGAGCCAAGATCAGCGGTTAAGACAGAATTATAAAAAATGCTTTGCTGATGTGGATCTGATTCATTCACTTATTTTTTGTTGCATTTTCAGCTAATAGCATAGCCGCTTGCAGATGGTTTTATCTTGAAAATGCATCTATTGGAATAGTAGCGTCTATCTACATTATAAATGTGAGATACACTGAATGTTTTCAGCTCCCTTTCAATTAAGTGCGAGTGTTGAATGCCACATGTCTTGCAGGGCTTAGCTATGTGGAAACATTATAGGTGATCACCACTGTAGTACTGGGTAGGTCTATCTGGATATAGAAAGGAGAAGGAAACGGTTCATGTCCTGAAAAGCACATGGTCTAAGAATACACTCCACGTGGGTTGTTTTTGCCAGGGCCCTGACGGCACTACTGGGCTTTACTGACCTTGACTGGCCTCACCGCACCCTGCCCGCAGCCCAGGACCCCACTGCAGCCGCCCAGGGCTGTCAGCCCCTGCCCCAG